>NC_061114.1:16470215-16580902 GCF_002878395.1 Capsicum annuum | reverse complement strand
TTAAAGAAAAAAAATTCACTTTTTTTTGTCACGTCAGTCATAGGGGGTGAATTTAAATCACTTGAAAGTTGTTAAGGGGGTTAAATAAACGGAAGTTAAGTTTAAGTGCTAAAGTGAGTTGGGAGGACAAATTCAGAAGGGAAAAGATGTTTTTCTATTTTATTTTCTAATTTCGCATAGTCACTAATAGGTATGGCAATGGGGCGGGGCGGGGCGAGTTTTAGGCTATATGGGCGATGCGGATTTTAGACTACTAGTTTAATCGCACGTGTAATGTTTGATTATTTAAAAAATTAAATAATTTTGTCTATTGCAGAGATTTTTAATGAACTGCAAATTATTTAAATCACTTTTCAAAGATGTTTCATACTTTAATATAATAGTGTAAACATAAACATATATTTTAATGTAAGAACATATACATTTAACCAAAGTTCAAAGTGGTTGATGGATCATCACTTTTATATTCGTACACTTATTTTCTCTTTTTTTCTATATTTAAAATTTTTACCTTTTTCCCTTGCTGCTAGAGACTAATAGAGACACATTAATTTGAAATATATTTGTTGTACGATTATTTTCTCTTTTTCTATATGTAAAATATTTTATTATTTTTAAAAATCAAATCTTTACCAAATTATTGATTACATTCTTATTCTGTACTCAAAACTTTTAAAATTTTGGTACTTCTTACATTTTTCTTATTCTAACATTTTTATATTTATTTCTAGATTTTTCAAATCTTCTTAAAATCAAATTTAGTTGATTTCAAATTCTTAAACTGATGAAAAAAGTATTTAGTTGTCACTGATTCTGATGAGTTCTAATATGGAAATATTTTACCATAATATATTTAACTAATTTTCAACTCTTAAATATTAGGAAAAATAGTGAAAAGATTTTATCTGAAACAAAGACTTTTAATGGAGGGCAAAAAATTAGAACAACATTTCCAAGACCCTTCACACTTTTAATATAGTATAGATGTGGGTGCGGTGTTGATGTGGGGCGGGTTTAAGTAATTTTTTTTTAAATGGAGCAGGGCGGGACAAGTTGTGGATATATGCGGGTTTAAACCAAAAAAAAAATTAGTATTATTCTCGTAAATCTACCTAAAGTTACATGTATTCTTCACTTAAAATTATATGATACTTAAAACAATATTTATAGCACTACAAATAACAATTTTATAACTTTTTTAATTTTCTTATTCATCTTAATGAAAATTTGATATTTGATTATTACTTGTACACTTGATACTATTTTGATGATTTCTTATTGAAAAGTGATATAATAGAAATTGGTTGTTACTATTTTTTAGTATTGAAAAAATTATGGTTTTCAGTAGAGTTACAAATTTAAAAAAAAAAGAAAAGAAAAACACAAAAATGTGGGGCGATGCAGTGCGAGTATGCACGGGTATGAGTGTGGGACGGATTTATACAGGTTTAAAGATGATGCGATGCGGTACGGGGCGATTTTAAAATTCGCGCGTTTAAAAAAAAATTCGCATCGCGCACTGCACCACACCGCACCATTGTCACCCCTAGTCACTAAACTTTGCTCACAAAAAATTAGTAACGTCCCAAAACTTATATTGTTGTAGGTAGAATTAAACAAATTTTCTTAGAAATAGGTCAGTTCAAGCCAGTGAATTAGTCTACTCTAGGAAGATGGCCAATATTATAGCTCCCAAAGATCACTTTTGTCATCAGTGTGTGTTGATTTTCACGATTTAGATAGAGTTTAACTTCTATGTATTGATCAAGGACAAGTAAATTTCTGTAAAAATATTGATTTACTATAATGAAAAAAATGTGGTTAATTTTGATGGATCAAAATTGGGCAGCCCATGTGGGCTAATAAGTCCGATTAAGAGAAGTTATGAAATTTAATTCGAAAATGGATTTAAAATTTCCCTAACTTACTGAATCGGGAGCTGAATATGTATCTCGACATATCCAAAATTGAAAAAAATATATCGAAAGCTAATTATGTACCTCAATAAGCTCAAAATCAAATTTTTTATTAATTATGTAAAATATCAAAATTTTTTATAATTAAGCTGTAAACTGTTGAAATTTATGTTGTTTACTCTACAATTAATGGGTTCAAGATGGTCAAGTTTATGGAGTTAGTTGCTCTATAAATACAATACTCCATCAGTGGCTTTAGATGAAAACTAACTTAACAAGAACAAGTTCCTTAATAGAAAATGTCAGTGTTTGGGTTTTTGCCCTGATTTTCAAGTTTTACTTTTTCTTATAAGGAAAATAAAAGTTACCATAATTACTTTTACTTTTTCTGAAAGAAAAAATATAATTCTTTTCTATATTTGGTAACCTCTTTCTTGGAGAAAAGGTTTTGAAACTCTATAAATAGAACACCCCCTTCTTATACCATAACATAGTAGCATCCACAATGTAGTCATTAAAGAGTCTTTGTTTAGGGGAGATTTCTCTAATAGGTTTTATGTTTTTCAATGTTAATTTCCATATGTAGGTCATTTGACCAAAATAGCAATAATATGTTTTTAGTATATTTTTGTGTCATCTAATTTATTGTCTCAAGGTTTGCAAACTTTAAACTTCCGCATGACGCCCTCTTGATTTCAAACCCAACAAGAGGGTGAGAGTGTCAGTAGTACTGAGCTTCTCAAAGGCCATGCCCAAGTCTTAAATTGTAATTATAACTTCTTAAGTTCTTCAATAATAAAATGTGCAGTAGAACTAGACATTCCTGATGTTCTCTTCAAACATGGTAAACCTATGTGTATTTCCAAAATTTCAGCCCAACTTTCCCTCCTCCACCCATCTAAACTTGCCTTCTTGCCATCTCTAATGCATTTTTTAGTTCATGGTGATTTCTTGAATCAACATGAAAATTATTGTTATTTTTCTCTTACGCCAGCTAGTCGCCTTCTTGTGAAGAATGAGCCTTTGAATCTTATGCCATTCTTGTTTCTCACTCATGATTCAATCATTCAAATATCATATTTTGAGTTAAGTAGTTGGTTTCAAGATGATTTCCCCACTGCTTTTCATACTGCATGATGTGGAAAAACAAAAATCAAGACAATTGGTTGATGCAATGGCAACTGACTCAAGATTGATGGTTGATGTTATTATTGTGAAGGACAGAATACATACGCAGGTTCCTTAAGTACGCACCATTTTTTATTTAGGTATCTCAAGTGGTCATTGTTCCATTTTGGCACCTTAAGTGGCCTTCAAGTGTGCCACTTTGACATTTTTTGCTGAGTTGGCAATGTGCGTGTGACACATGCATTGAAGACGCGTTTGGGTGGCATTTTCGTAATTGTTATTTTTTTTCCTCTTTTCTGCTCTTTTCTTCTTCTTCTTCTTCTTTCTTCAATCCATTAAGTTACCACCATTTTTTTGTCTTAACACATCCTTATGCTAAAATGGTCAAATCAAGAATCTTACTTCTTTTATGAAAGAAGAAATCAAAAAACAAGAATGATTAAATCAAGAAATAAGAATGCTTAATTATAAGAAATAAGAATGCTTAAGAAATAAAGCTAAATCAGTGAAGAAAAATTGAATTCAAATAAAATCAATAAAAAAAAAATTGAAAATCGAAGCAAAATTGATGAAAGAAATTAAAAAATAAATCTAAATTCGTGAAGAAAAATTAAAATCAAATAAAATCAATTAAAAAAAATAAAAAATTGACTGATGGGGTGAGTGGGGTGGCGAGTGGGTGGGGTGGCAGGTGGGTGGGTGGGTGGTGAGGTTGGAGGGGCAGCGGGATAGGTGGACTGGTGGGGTGGGGGTGGGTGGGTAGACTGGGGTATTTGAAGAAGAAGGTTGGTGGGGTGGGTAGGTTAGGGGGAGGGGGTACTTTTTATTTAAATTAATTATTTATAAATTATTTGAGTATTTTTGTATTTAAAATTAATTATTGGGGAAAGGGGTGATTATTGATTTTTTTTTTTGAAAAAAAATTAATTAATAATTTAAAAATTATTTTTTAGAAAAATGACATGTGTCGGCATATAATTTGTCACTTTTCACATCATCAGGTGTGTATAATACGCGCACATAATATAAATTTGCTGATTCAGCAAAAGATGTCAAAGTGGCACACTTTATACCTACCTGAGGTATCAAAATGAAACAATGTCTACTTAAGGTGTCTAAATAAAAACTGATGCGTACGTAAGGGGCTGCGTATTGATTTTGCCTATTGTGAAGTGTAAGCATGTTTTTTCAGGGTTGACATCATTGGTGGATGTGGGAGGTGGCACATGCACTATGGCAATAGCTATAGCCAAGGTTTTTCCTACCATCAGACCATGATGTGTGTTGTACTTAATTGATCTCCCAAATGTTATAGGTGAATGCAAGAAAATCAATAGTGAGAATAACTTGAAGTTTGTTGGAGGACGTATGTTTGATGAGATTCCTCGTGCTAATGCAATTTTACTCAAGGTACGTATAACTTCAGCTTTTAGATAAGATGTTCAAGTATGTTTGATGAGATTCCTCATGCTAATGCAATTTTACTCAAGGTACGTACAACCTCAGCTTTTAGATAAGATGTTCAAATAGTGCAACATATTGTACTGTGTGGGTGCTAATTAATACCTTCTTAATCCTCTAAAGCCAAATATATTTGGTTTTGGTAAAGAAAACAATATTAAAATAAACCCAACAAGAATTAGAAAATTACAATTTAGTCCCTTACCTAATGAGGAAACTTTGTAAAAAAACCCAACATTGTACTTTTGCTTAATTTTCAGTTCCAAGATTTTTGTGTAGGCAAAAATTCTTCTGAACTTAATTTAAGAGTATTTTTATCGTTTTTATGTTGATATGGTATTTTTATTACATAAAATGGAACCCACATCAAAAGTATCACGTAGTTAAAAAAATAACAAAAATATACTAAATTTTAGTTCAGGGGATAATAAGACCTCACTAATTGTTGTCTTTTGCTTAACACTAAATTTTAGTGGCTACGCATATCTGTCCAATTTAAGAGATAATTATAGATAATATATGCTCTCCGTTTTAAAATATTTGTTATATTTTTCATTTATAACTCTTAAGAAAGTATTAATTAAGAGGGATTGTTGATTATTTTACCCTCATTTACATCTTCAATATAATCTTTATTCACTAAATATTTACTTTTATTCAGATGTTTATAATCTTTAAGAACAAGTTATGATTAAGAATACAAGATATTAATTTTGTCTTGAACTTTTAAAGTAACAAAAGTGACAAATATATTTTATAAGGACTATAAATATTTTGAGATGGATGATGCATTATAAGGAGATCTAAAGCATATCTATACAACAACCATAACATATCCAATATATTTTCACAAAGTATAAATAATTATTATGTTGCCATTACAAAATAATATTTAAATTAAATAATTTTTAATATTATTACTGTAGTTTAACTGATTATGAAGAGCTAGTGATAATTTTTATTAAGTAACTAGTTAATCTCTATTATAATATTTTTACTTGAAATATGAATTATTCTAATTATAAATTGACACCGTTTAGCATAAAATGACTCTTACTACATGATAATAACTAAAGTACTATCAAACATCTAATTAATTATATTAACTTTAATATATAAATAATTCACTTTTTGATCAACAACTGTTTCCAACAAATTTTAATTCATGAAAAATAAACTTCAATTACAAATCAAATCTAAAGAAACATAATTTTATTGATAAAGAATATGAGTATAATTTTGTTTCTTCCCTGATTTTCTTCATAATTCTAGGGCAGTTTATAGTATATTTCTTCAATGGGAGATTTGAATTTGACATGGATTTTCTCCATAATTTGAGAACCGTTAGTAGTGTATTTTCGAACGTAACAACATTTGAATTTGATCTCCATGAAAGGAGTATTTGAATTTTGTAGATCTCGTATTTGATTATGAGGAAGAGAGAATTTTGATCTCTTTTTGTGAATATTTCATGAGTTTATAAAATTTCTGAAATGAGTGATCTCTGTATTAATATGTCGTGAATTTGTGAGATATGGGACTTACCTCTTTAACGGAATATTTCCCCCGCATAATTTAGGGTTTAGAGTAGCGTAGTGACCAAGCTAGGTTTAGGGTATAGTACCGTACAAGAACTCTAGAAACTGAATTTTTTCTGTAGAGTCCACAAAATTTCGATTTCTACAACAACGACTAAACGAGTCATTAATGATTCACCCAAAAGGCCATCGACAGATTCATCACAATTTTTTCTTTCGATAAATTGTACCTATATTAGGAAAAAGTAAAGCACAGAATACTTCCATTTATGGAAGATTAATTAATCAAATGTAAACAAAACACGTAAAGTGGGTATAAAGCTAATTCCTATTTAAAGATTAATAAAGGCTTAAAAGAAGTGCTAAAAACATAAACAAACAAAATTCAAGTTATTCACGACATGATCAGTCTTCATAACACGCAGTGAAAGACAAAAATAATATTAACTAGATTTACTTGCTTTTTAAATTTATTTATATTTTAAAGACGATGGTGACTGGTGAGAATCGTAATTCAAAAACATTTATTAGGAAAGTTACGGATATATATAATTCGGTTATTTAATTTATCAACATGACCAAAATACACATTACTTGATGCAATGCAGAGCACCTAATTAGCATAAACATGGCTCATGCATTTAATTACCAAATGTGGTTTTTGGTTAAAAGAAAAAAGTGACTAGTTAGTGGTGATTTTTCTTTTTGATTGTAGCTAATAATTTCATGGTTAATTGATGTTACATTAAATTATATTTTTATTTCTAATTATATAATAATAACTTTGATTTTTAAATGTAACGATTTTTAAGTATCTTATATAATATTCTTGTTCCAGACCCTCATGCATTTTATAATTATTTTCTTTATAAAGTCATTGGTTTGGTAAGGTTCTACTCATTAGTGTAAACTATAAATTAAAATTGTTTTTCTTTGAAAGACCGCTATCATCGTTGGTACTATATTCATGTTTGCTACTTAACTAAAATGAAAACAAGTTTATTTTAGTAATAATATGTGTGTACTTTCTTCTACGTGTAATTTATGTTGGTTTTTAGACACGAAGGTAATGTATATAACTGATAAAGAAACCAAAATTCATGTGGTATACAAAAACACATAGACAAACAAATAAAATCTGCTTCATGAAAAGATCACGTGGTATAAAAATACAAAATTCAAGTTGTCACACCCTTTTTTTAACCAAAAGATCATATTTTAAATTTAAAAGGGTTTTTATTATCAAAGTGACAAAAGATGAAAATTTGTTTCGAAAAGGATTATTTATATTCAAAACTCAGAGTCGCCACTTGGCATAATCCAATGTGCCAAGTCACCTTTGGACAATCCTTTTCAAAACAGTTTAACTCTTTAAAACTGATTTGCGAACAGAGATTTCGGCTAAGGATTTTGTTGACCGAGGAGAAGGTGTTAGGCACCCCTCGATCCCGTGGTTCAACCACGGTCGCTTGGTGGAGAATATCGACTAATCTGACACTACGAATGTATAAACCACATAAAGTACACAAAACAATCAATCAAACCAACAAAACAAAATAAATCCAAAATCATAATGTCCAGTCCAATTATTACAAACCGAAACAAAAAAATGCGAAAATATAAATCATATTCTAAACTAGTCCTAGGCTAAACTCCGTTGCTTTACCCAATGCCTCGGGTCTTGATCACGAACGTCCTCCGAATAAAAGATACCTCGGGGCATTCCCCGGTGAATAAATACATCAGACTTCGGGGCATTCCCCGATAAAATGAATACATTTTCTCAATTTTGTGTGTTTGAAATAGAATGAACCATTCAACAAATATTCACACATTCAACAAGTCACCAATCCTAAAATCTGCCTACCTGAACCTACATTTGCCTATCCATTTCAACACATCATAATTTATCACGTTCCAATAATATTCAAGCTTTATTCCAAATTAAACAAAATCCGCAATGAACCAAAATTAATCTAATTCAACCTTTTTTTTTTTTTTTTAATCAATTTTCAATTCCACCCCAAATCCATCCTCAACATAATTAAACCAATTCAATACGCAATCCACCAATCAAGTTTTCACATCCAAATCTAAACATCAACCAACACTCAACGAAGATTCAAACATGTCAAACAACATGAATCATTCATAATTACATAAAAACTAAAAGGAGAGAAGATGGAATTGAACCTCAATGCCGCTTTTCAAAATTGATGTATTATTCCGATTAAATTCTGTAGAATATGTGTCCGAAACCTCGAATCGAACCTCAAACAACAGAGCAATCCAACCTTAGTATAGATTTTCATTGTTTTCCGTCAACCCGAACCCGCAAATCGAAGAAAAATCAAAACCAGTATAGAAACTTCTACGGCTTCGCCGAAATCGGGGCCGAATTGTTGTTTCTAATTATGCCGGAGTCCCGATAGACCAAGTGGTCAACGACAGAACGTTTCCCGGCTAGATTTCGCCGAAAAGAACCGGGAACAGTAGAATGACGATTTTTGGGCTATGAACAAACTGATTTCATGGGGTATTCCGATTCCAACGAAAAACTCACCAGAAAACAGTCAGCTCCGTCCGTTCCCTCTCTCTCCGTTACTCTCTCTCTTCGTTACTCTTTTTGTCACCCTCCATCTCTCTGTTTCGCTCACTCCAACCAGCTTTCCATTCACTATATATGCGTGCGTGAGTTTTCGTGTGTGTATGTGAGATTAATGGTGAGGTCGGTGAGAGTATCTTGGTGAGGATGAATGTGATTTTCTTGTATCGTTGCTATCTGTGTGGATTAATGGTGAATGGAGAAATTTTGTTCTCTCCAATATTCTGTGTAATGGATGAGGGTGTGTGGTAATGTGAGCTAAAAATGAATAAAATTAAATTTTGAAGGAATAAAATTAGGTGTCTACACAAGTTATTCACAACATGATCAGTCCTCAAACAAAAATAATACTTAACAGATTTGCAAGCATTTTAAATTTATTTATATTTAAAAGATGAATTCAAGAAAAATTTGATGGGGTAGCTAGAGTTGTAATTAAAAAAGTCTTAATTAGGAAAGTTAATGAGTTATATAATTTAGCTTATACTAATATGATTGAAATATACACGACATTGTAATTAATTGAAGCAACGAAAAGTACCTTAACAAAAAATTGGCTCATGCATTTAATTACGAAATGTAATTTTTGGTTAAAAGAAAAAAGTGATTAATCAGTGATGATATTTTTTTTTTTGGTTGTAGGTAATAATTTCATGGTTAGTTGATGTTGCTAACTGGTTATATCATGTTATTATTAATTTTTTCCATATCATCAATACGCTAAATATTTAATGAAGATAGATAGTAATCTTAATATATAAATGAAGGTAAATAGATAGATCCTACCTCCAAATCATATTTTCTAATGAACGTGTAAAAGAAAAATATAATAAATAATTTAAGACGAGGGCGAATAGAAATTGACGCTCTTTCGTCTAAATCTCTCTCATCCAAATTTAAAATATTACAATTATAGCCAAACCCTCTTAAAATCTATAAATAGACATATCCTTCCCATACCCTCTCATCATTCACAAAATATTTTCCATACTTTCCTCCATAGCATTCTTTGTCACAATTCTTTTCAATAGAAAAATTTTAAAACCATAGAATATTATAACAATATATAATAATATCATGTCTATCCAATGCATTATTCTTCTCATTATTCTTTTTGTCCTATCAATTTCAACTTGTAGAAGTAATAATTTTGAAGAATTTGGCCATGACTTTCAAGCTTATCCTTCTTATTTGGAATCATTTATTGAAGGCAATAACATTCAAGATGAAATAATTCATTATTTCAATAATATTAAGAAGGTTGAAAATAAGGTTAAATTGATTGATGTTAGTAGTTTTGGAGCTAACGGTGATGGAAAAACAGATGATACTAGGGTAAGTATTTTAAATATTGGAGTATTTAATGGAGATGAAAAATTGTGTAGAACTACATATCACTTTCTATAATTAAGAATTAGATATTATTATTCATGTTTAATTTAGTGATTAGAAATTTCATCAAAATCTCTCTAATTTTCTCATATAATATTATTGTTCATTTCTACATGCATAACTTTATTTTTCAAAAGACATTCTTCAACCGATCGATGTATCAGAAAATATTTTCTTAAAAAATATTTTTTATGAAAAGTAATTACCGAAATAGTATTATTTTTCTCTATTCATTATACCAAATACATTGTTAGGATCAAACATTTGCCATCATGTCAAAAGATATAGCTGATAGCAAGGACATAAATTTTATTTTTTAACTAAGCTCACCAGTTAAGCAAACGTCATAGTACTCGATCATGACTCTGACCAGTACCATCCCAGCTCCCTCATAGGCTTTGCCATAAGCAAGATGTTGGAGTTACATGTTTGGCATAAATTTTATTTCTTAACTAAGCCGACCAAGCGAACCCCATAATACTCGATCATGACTCCGACCAGGACCATGCCAACTCCCTTGTCAGCTTTGTCATAAGCAAGATGTTGGCGTTACATATTTGGCATAAATTTTATTTCTTAACTAAGCCCGCCAAGCAAACGCCACAACACTCAATCATGACTCCGACCAGGACCATCCCAGCTCCTGTGGGCGGGCTTTGTCATAAGCAAGATGTTGACGTTACTAACATGTATACTATTGTGAAATTTCTTGGAAGATAAACTTACTACTGTTGCATGTACATTTGCTAGTGTTGCTCATCTTGTGCAATGATCTTATAGGCATTTGAGCAAGCATGGAAAGAGGCATGTTCATCTAATACACCTGTGAACTTTGTGGTTCAACACAACAAGAATTATCTTCTAAAAAATATGCATTTTTTTTAGGTCCATGCAAATCTTCCATTTCAATGCAGGTTAGAATATTGGTTACTTATATTTAGTAATTACTTATATTAAAATAAAATTCCTCTGTTTTATATCACTTATGGGTGCCGTATTTATGTTATGTAATCTTGTGCTGTGCTTTACTATGTGTTTGTGTGGTATCTCGTGTCTTGAGCCGAAGGTCTATCAGAAACAGCCTTTCTACTTCTTCAGAGGTAGAGGTATGGACTGCGTACATCTTACCCCCCCCAGACCCCACTAGGTGGGAATACACTGGGTTTGTTGTTGTTGTTGTTACTTATATTAAAATAAAGGGTCTTTAGTATGAATAACTACAACAATAATATATTCAATATAATCACATAATAATATAAACTTAGGTGATAAGCCGTCATTTGACGTCTTTCTAGTACCTTTTAAGCCTAAATAATCATGTTTTTTTTTTATTGATTTCCGTTGATTTGATATTTATCTCATACTTAATGTTCATTTGTGTAGGAAAAGTTGAAAAGGGAAGATGAACAAGTCTTTGAAGTCAAAAAGAGGTCAAATGTGAAAGTAAAGGGCCATCTTCTTTGCATCCGCTTTCTAGTACCTGTTCTTCATCTGCTTAAGCAGATCAAAAGCAAGGTGGTATTTTTGTAATATTGGGCAAATGTGAAATTGAGGCTTAAATAGAAGATTTTAGCTCATTTTCATCATCTTTTATCCATCTTCCATCACTACACACTCCTGCATCTTAGCTTAGATTAGGGTTTGTAATTTCTTGGAGTTTGGAGCCTAATTTGTACTAATTTTGAGCTAAGAAGACATTAGGGTGACTTTCAAGTAAAGAATTAGCTAATTTCATTGGAGATTTGTGGAGATTTAAAGTTTGATTTGCATTCTTTTTATTCTTCATGAATTTGTTTGATGGAATTCATATTTTATTTGTGTTTATTGTCTTTATATTTTGCTAGTTCTTCCTCTTGGGATTATGCTTGAATAGGGTGCAAATGTGTGATTTGTGATGTATTTGTGTAGATTTTAATTTGTTGATGATGGGTTCTATTATTGCCTGATTAAATAGGTTGGGATTTGATGGGTGAAGCTCCAAATACTCATATGGGTTTAATGGGTGAAAACTTCAAACTCTAGAAAACTCTAAGCCATCTTTGAAAGAAGGGTTTTGGGTGAACTTTAGGAACCCTCATCATCCTTAAAAGAGGGATGTGGGAACCGAGGTAATAGTAGATAATTTATGGGTATAGTTTACTAATTTTCAATATCTTAGAAATAAGGGTGAATATGAGGTTGATTATCCCTTGGGTTCCATCCTAGAAATAGGGGTGCCTAACGAAGGTATTAGGTGGCTTTAATTGTACACTCGTTAGGTACTCGAAAGGATCAATGAGTGAAAACACTGAGGCTTTGTTGAAAAACTAGCCTCAAGGACTTTAAACCTAGCCTACCATATCATCAACAACTAGAATTGACGTTAAATCATTACATACCTATGCATATCTTGCCCCTAAGATAGCATAGTCCCTAGATCCGTTCCTAATTATTTACACTCTAATCATTCTTAGTCTTGAATTAGGTCTTTAGAAGCCCAAAAATTGTTCTCATGATTGACATCCATTTCAAACCCACAAACCATTGTGTACAACAGGTTTGAATCTAGTTAGTAGCTCTCATTCTGAACCTACTTAATCGCCACTCATATTGTTCTCCGTGGATTCAACCTCGACTTCTAGTTGGGTAAATATATTGACAACGACCGTCTTGCACTTAATTAGACGTGTATCTTGAGTGTTATAAAAAATGACGTCGTTGCCGGGGAATAATTTGGCGTATTGAGTTAGTTTGAAATTTTAGCTTACTTGCTTTAATTCAAACTTGTAAATATTTGTTTGTGATTTCTTTGTTTCTTGTGTTGGGTAGATTTTCTTTATTTTTTACTATGACATCAAGGAATGAATGTGGGTTTGGTGGTTAGAAAACATATCTTGATAATCCATGTTCATATTGTGGTGGACCCCACTTTTGGCAAGAATGTAGATATTCTTCCCAAAAAGAGATGAGTGCACCATCTCGATCCTATAGGGAGTATGAATGTTCTCTATGTGGTGGTCAAGATGGATATTGGAGTGATTGTTCAAATGCCCCCTTACCCCGTTATGCTAACCCAATTGCTAGTTCTTCTTATGCTTTTGATAGGTCTTATGAAAAAGAACGGGAAGAAAAAAATACTAAAAATATTGGTGTTGAAGCAATGCTTCAATATATCTTAAAACAGTGAAATCAACGGAGGAAGATATGCATGTCATGCATCAATTCATGGAGGCATTTGGAAAGGAGAGTGAAAAGAAAGAAGAAGTGGGTGAAGATGAAAATCCTTCAAGCACCATGAACACACCCACTCTTCATCATGGGGTTGAGGAAGTAGAGGTGTCAAGCCACATGATCTATGGTGAGCTTGACGTTGAAGAACCCTTGATGATTTCCTAACTAACCAAACCAGGCAAAGAAGAAGATGCCAAAGATGAAGAAATGAAACTAGAGTCGAACAAAGAAACCAAGCACAATTCTTTTGAAGACGCTAGTCCATTTCAAGGTAGGGATGCTATTCTGAAATTGAGGAATAGCCCTCATTCAAATCATTTTTCAACATTGTTCTTGACGGATGTGATGAAAGTCCACCTACCCAAAAAAATGATGCATTTTGAGGATGGGGAGCAAAATCCTTACATTTTGGAGTTTGTCATTTCAAAAGGGAAAAATGAAGCCCCCTACTTAAAGGTCAATAAAGGCAAAATTCAATGTGCAACAAGTGAATTTTTGATGTTCTCATCGATGCCCAACGAGCCTATTCATAAATTTGATGTGAAGTTGGGTAAGAGATTCAAGTCGTCAAAGTGACAAGATAAAAAAAGTGTCGTTGTGTCCTTACCTTTGCCTAATGTGCCTCGAAGATGTATTGATCAAAAGTTGGGCTGATGCTTCAAATCCTCCAAGTGGAGACATAAATAATAGTCAAAAGATGGTCGTGCCACGACTTTAACTAAGGTGCTTCTTGGAAGGCAACCCAGGAATTTTTTTTTTGATGTTTTCTAATATATATATTTTTAATTTATTAATTTTTTATCTTGTTTTTAGGTGTTTGGAGGTGATAGCACAAGTTGGAATGGGTACCTCAAGAATGAAACCCCGAATAGGTATATTGAACTTTCATTTTTATCACTTTTATCTCTTTAACAAGCTCACAAGGTATGCTCCTTAGTTAAATCTTCTTTAAAGTATGAATAGTTATCACATTCAATAATTTCTTATGGTTTAAATTTATTTTATTTGAGCTTAATTTGGTGGAATATAGTTGTTGGGGTGAAAATTTTTGAATGTGTGCCTTTCTTTACATCCCCATTTGCAAAATCTTGCTTCCATACACTAGTGCACACCATGTGTTTGATAAAACACCCACTTGTAGTTTGTTTGCTAAATTTACTGGAGGGTGATTTAATTGGGTTAGTATGATTACAAATGATGCGATTGGTGGTGAATCGGTGAATTGAGCTTGTTCACGTGTGTTATTATTCTATCTTTCAAGTTCTTACTTTCCATGCACATCATATGTTTGTTAAAATGTCAATAAGAGAGAAATGTCTTATATTTGTAAAGGTTAATGTGAACTTTCTTGGGGTATATATTATGAGATCATTTTTAGAGCAAAGCTTTGAGTCTAATTGGTCTTGAATGTGGAATAACCGGTGGTCTTTGATTGAAATTTTTGAGGAATATTGCGCCTATGGTAAGAGAGACATGAATATTGCCTTGCCCTATGATAGATTGGGTGACGCCATTCTTAAGGGTATAAAATCGTTTATGTTTCTATTGGTGTTATGAGTGTTTTATAATCCAAATGGGAAATATGTGAAGTGGTGAGGAAAGAATCCCATGAGGTGTAATGATAATGTTGCCTTGTATTCACCCAAGATTTTCTTTAATTGTTTAGAAAGAGGCAAAAATTTAAAAATACTTTTAAAATGTCATTGGCAAGAAATAAAATGATTTTGAGAAAAAACCAAAAAAATTAGTCTTTTTTTTTTTTAAAAAAAAAAAGAGATCAAGAATGTTCTTGAGCTTTCTTTTGAGTGAGACCATTAAATTCAATTTTTGGTTCTCTCTTTACAAGGATGAGTCCTTGACTCAGAGTAACTTATTAAGCTCAAATTGCTCAAAATTGATTGGGAGACTAACCTTTTGCTCTATAAGAATGATGCCATGTGTGGTGAGATTTTTGTATAATTCTTGTACATATGTGTAGTCTAGAACTTGCCCCGAGTGTGTTCAAAGCAAAATCCTAGACAAGCTTGGTTTGGAGAATGATCCGAGGCCATTTTTGACCCGTAGCCAAATTCCTACCTTAGCATTTTTTTCTAGTTAACCCCTTCGAGCCTTTTTACCCATTTTTCTTTTTTTGTCTAATGATAACCTTACTAAAATACTTTATCCCTTTTTTTTAAAAAAAAATTGGCACTTAACCTCCTTTTATACATTGCATGATTCTAAGAAATGAAATATAGGCAAAAGCCTAAGTTTGGGGGAATGAATGCGATGTGCTAAGATGAGCCAATAAAGGTGTATGTAAGGTTGTCAACTTATGTGCTTAAAAGACAAGAGATGTTCTTAATAATAAAGTTGAATAGCCTAGCCCATAGAACTTGAAAAGAAATTGGATGAATGAAGGGCGAAGAAGGGCTTAAAGTTAGTAAGTCTCTTGAAAAAGTCAAAGAAATAAAAAAAATGGCGGTTTTGAATTTTTTTGTAAATGAAAAAAAGAAAAGAGAAATATGAAAAATGATTTGAAGAAGAATAAGGTGAGAGTTTGAAAATTTTGGGGATAGAAAGGGTTGAAAAATTGCATTGAAGGAGGTATTTTAGTCACTTAATCCATACATATTCCTTCCTACACCTTAAACCTTCATCTTGACCCGCAAGACCTTGGTGATTCCAAACTAGATAAGTCTACATTAGTGTTGAAAAACACAAAGGGCAAGCCTACCTATGGTTCTACTCATTGTACTTGAATTTCTTTGCGAGAGTGAGTAAGAATTCTTTCATTATTTGAGCTCCTTTAGAAATTTTTATGTACTTTGTGTATATGAAGCTAACTCTTGCTTGTGAGCAGCATCAATACTTTGGGGTAGAGGGTGAAGTCTTACTCTCGGTTTGGGTAAATGGGTGAAGTAAGTTGCATTGTGAAGATTGAGATAATTTTTGAAAATTTTGTGTTTCCTCTTAAGATGCTTTGTTCATTTGGAAGGTTTATTTAATACAAACTTGCATCCTTGCTTCATAAATATGTGTTAATTTAAAAAAAAAATTGGTTTACTTATTGCTATGACATGTTTAGAAAGTATTTGAAGAGCTTTGTTAGCTTATTCCTTTACTAAAGCTTTTCTTTGGGTGGATTTGAGTTAAATATCCTATCTCTTTGAATTGTTCTTGATTACTTGAGCACAAACAATACTTTAAGTTTGGGGTGTTGATAAGCCATCATTTGACGACTTTCTAATACCTTTTAAGCCTAAATTATCATGCTTTTTCCATTGATTTCCATTGATTTGATATTTATCTCATACTTAATGCTCATTTGTGCAGGAAAAGTTGAAAAGGGAAGATGAGCAAGTATTTCATGTCAAAAGGAGGTCAAATGTGAAAGTAAAGGGCCATCTATTTTGCATCCGCTTTCCACCTGCTCTCCATCTGCTTAAGCAGATCAAGAGCAAGGTGACATTTTTGTAATATTGGACAAATGTGAAATTAGGGCTTAAATAGGGGATTTTAGCTCATTTTCACCATCTTTTATCCATATTCTATCACTACACACTCCTTCATCTTAGCTTAGATTAGGATTTGTAATTTCTTAGAGGTTGGAGCCTAATTTGTACTAATTTTGAGCTAAGAAGACATTAGGGTGACTTTCAAGTGAAGAATTAGCTAATTCTTCATTTTTTTTTTGTGGTGATTAAAAGTTTGGTTTGCATTCTTTTTATTCTTCATAAATTTGTTTGATGGAATTCGTGGTTTATTTGTGTTTATTGTCTTTATGTTTTGCTAGTTCTTTCTCTTGGGATTATGCTTGAATATGGTGCAAGTGTGTGGGTTGTGATGTATTTGTATAGATTAGGAGTGTCCATCCGCTGGTTCGGTTCGGTTCGATTTTATGTGTTATTGGTTTGGTTTATCAATTTTCGGCTTTTAAATATGTAAAATCAATAGCCAACCAATAAGATATTTTCTTATCGATTTTGGTTTATCGGTTTTTGATCCTTAATGGTTCGGTTTTCAGTTTAACCAATAAGAAAGTACTTATAAAATAGAAATAGTAACAACTAACATAAAAAAATAAAATCTTAGTTATCGCCAAAATCCTACGAAATGCATTTTAGTTTACAAGATAGTAACAACTAACATAAAAAAATAAAATCTTAGTTATCGCCAAAATCCTACGAAATGCATTTTAGTTTACAAGAATCTTCTAACTTGAACTGAATTTTAGTTAGAGAAAAAATTAAATCCTAATTGTTGGAAGTTATAAATGCTTCAAGCTTTTCAATACGATAATAGCCGATCTTTATATTGTGCCTTTGTTGCCTGAATAGGTTAATACTTTGTGAATCACTGAATTGTGAATAAGTGGTACATATAATATATATATATATATACACACATATCTAATCTATCTATCTAATCTATATCTATCTAATCTATCTATCTAATCTATATCTATCTAATCTATCTATCTAATCCATCCAATCCATCCATCCATCCATCCATCCAATCCATCCATCCATCCATCCATCCATACACCCATCCATCCATCCATCCATCCATCCATCCATCCATCCACCCACCCATCCATCCATCCATCCATCCATCCATCCATCTATAGAGGTTTATATATATAACATAAATAGGGATAAAACAATAACATAGTGTATCTTTTTTGGGTAATCGGTTTAACCGATAACCCAATAAGCTAAAATCAAAACTGAACCATTTATCCAATAAAATTTTTTATAAAATCAATAAAAAACTATTAACCCAATAACATTTTATCGGTTGATTCGATTTTTCCACACCCCTAGTGTAGATTTTAGTTTGTTGCTGATGAGTTCGATTATTGGCTAATTAAATAGGTAGAATTTGATGGGTGAAAGCTCCAGATACTCACATAGGTTTAATGGGTGAAAAATCCAAACTCTAGAAAGCTCTAAGCCATCTTAAAAAGATGAGTTTGGGGTGAACTTTAGGAACCCTCATCATCTTTGAAATATGGATGTGGGAACCAAGGCAATAGTAGAAAATTTATGGGTATAGTTTACTAATTTTCACTATCGTAGAAATAAAGGTGAATATGAGGTTGATTATCCCTCGGGTTCCATCCTAGAAATAGGAGTCCCTAATTGAGGTATTAGGTGGCTTTAATTGCATACTCATTAGGTTCTCGAAAGGGTCAACGAGTGAAAGCATTGAAGCTTTGTTGAAAAACTAGCCTCAAGGACTTTAAACCTAGCCTACCATATCATCGACAACTAGAATTGACGTTAAATCATTACATACCCATGCATATCTTGCCCCTTGGATAGCATAGTCCTAAGATCTGCTCCTAATTGTTTACACTTTTGTAATGTATCAAACACTTGTAATGCATAGTTTAAGCTAAGCATAAGAATAGTATAAAACTTGGAGTAATAACATGATTTCAACATCAATAACACTTAAATCATAATTTAATTCAGTGACTAACAACATTAAAACATGTGGGTTTGATAACAACAACAATTTCATGTAAGCATGGTATAAAATCAAGATTCATGGAGATTCATGGTTAAAATCACAATTTAAAATCATGGTAACTTATAGAGATCACAACTTTAAATTTAAATTTGGATACTTGGATTTCATAGGTGAAAGGGACCCATGAATGAACACTTAACATCTCTAGGTTGATGAATTTGTGAGAATTGACAGTGAATTATTGAGATTTGATCTTGAATTTTGAAGGCTTGGATTTTGTAACAACCTGATTTTCTGGAACCAGAACGTCACACGGTGCTCACGATCCCGAAGGACCACAAGATAACCAACCCTCTACTGATATTTGTACCTGGACACTGCATAATATAGATAATAAATGCGGAAACTGGCCATAATGTTCAAAACATCTAAAAATACTCAAATTTAAAACTAAATATTGATACATCTGTCTGAAAAGCCTCTAAACTGTCTGAATTGTGGAGTTGATGGGACATGTCCCCAACTAACTCCGTCTACTGAAAATAAACTAAGTCCGATACGATAATAATAAAAATAAGGATCATCCTCGACTGAAGAGGACTCACAGTTATGTCTACTGCTGCTAACTGGGACTGAGCTGCTAAGGGTACTCTGGATCTCGTGCCTCGAACCTATGGTGTCAAATTTGACACCATAGCATAAATACGTCAGTACGGGAATGTATCGAGTATGCAGACAAGGTAAGGCTAAATGCAAGAGCTTATGCATGAACAATTACTTAACTGAATAATCATAAGAGTACTGAATGAGAACACATGCATGAATGCACAAACCATAACTACAACCATCACGACTCTGAATACTGAAACTCGGATACTGTATTACTGTTATCTGAACTTACTACTAATATTGAGATACTGAACAACTGAATCATCCGATACCAATAACTGAGTACTAGAGTAGATATCAATATTATCTAGTGAGTGATCTTGAAATCTAAGGATACTGAAGCTGATTGACTAAATATACTTACGTCATTGACTAAATTTTGAGCTTTCTACTCTCGACTGACTGCATCGGAGATCAAACCTCTCTAATGGATGATTCCTGAATTTACTATCAATGATAAGAAAAGATCATGTACAAATCTGACAATAAGAATACTCAACTGAATCTGAGACTGAGATCAAGCCTATCTAACGGCTGATCTCTAGATCTAATAACAAGAATACTCAACTGAATCTGAGACTGAGATCAAGCCTATCTGATGGGTAATCTCTAAATCTAATAACAAGAATACTCAATTGAATTTGAGACTGAGATTAAGCCTATCTGATGTGTGATCTTTAGATTTGATAACAAGAATACTCAACTAAATCTGAGACTGAGATCAAGCCTATCTAATGGGTGATCTCTATATCTGTAACAAGAATACTCAACTAAATCTGAGATTGAGATCAAGCCTATCTGACGGGTGATCTCTAGATATGATAACAAGAATACTCAACTGAATCTGAGACTGAGACCAAGCCTATCTGATGGGATCTCTCTAGATCTGATAACAAGAATACTTAACTGAATCTGAGACTGAGATAAAGCCTATCTGACGGGTGATCTCTAGATATGATAACAAGAATACTCAACTGAATTTGAGACTGGGATCAAGCCTATCTTATGAGTGATCTCTAGATCTGATAATAGAGTAACTTTATATGGGACCAATCCTATCTGACGGGTGGTCCCTGAATCAATGGAACTCTCTGAGTTCCTCACTGAGATAGATGACTGTATCTGACAGTCCTAATTTCTGAAGATTGATTCTAAAAATGCAACTGTGGGAAGTAGTTACTTAACCGACATGCCCCAAATCTCAACTGGTGGGGTCCAACCAGTAACCCTAGCTGGAAGGGTATCAATACCATGCCACGGGTAAAGACCTCTCTGTTCAACCCTATCTTACGGGTGACCCTCGCAGAAAGTCAAGCCTAAGGCATATAATAGCTAAGCCTATCTGATGGGCGACCAGCCTTTCCTGACGGGTGACTCCTGCATCCTACACTGGATACGTAGTTCTAGAGTTCAGGGATTGCTCCTAACGAATCTGCCTCTCTAACAGGGAGACACCATCCCTGCCCTCGCTCGGTGCTAGCTCCTACTCCCAACTAAAAAAACTCTGAACTGATTCTTAACTAAACATAAACTAAGCTGAATCTGACACTGATCATGTTTATCGAATGTTCTGACTGAGTTAAACTGAATTCACTTGTTTTTGTATCTGATAAAATACTACTGAATCTTGTTATCTAACTGAACGACACTGATCTTTGAATAGAGTACTCAATTACTACAGAGGTCAGAACTGAACACTTGAATACTACTAGATCTGAGCTGGGTATAGAACTAAGGCTAGATTACTAGCGATACTAAGATTACGATGATTACAGAGATTACTAAAATTTTGTAAGTTCTGTATCTGTCTAAGAATACAGATTTCTATAACTCGCTGAGTTCTGAGAATCGTGGCTCAACTGGAATTATTATGAAAGCTGACACGAGCTCTAGACAGCAGCTAAATTGTTGGGTATAAATACCCCCAGGACTCGATGACATAAAAGTAAAACATAACCATTCTTGAATAATCAAAACCATGGACAATCATTCACCATCACAATCACTAAGGCATCACTTCAAGCATTTAGGAATCCTAAACATGTAATAACATAGGGGGACATGCTATTGGATCATACTCCATTCAACAAGGTTTTGCATCAAACACTTGGCATGTATTAAAGTCTAAGCATGTATCAAAGAGCACATAATTGTGGAATTTCATCCTATCATGTCACAATTCATTCACTAAGGCTTTTCAACAAACACTTGATATGTATGGGCTTGCACACAATTGGGGATTTCTAGTCGACATGCTATAATGGCTCTAATTCCTTCACATAAGCACTTTATCAAACATGGGGAGCATACTTTGCTTATCCAATAATTTTCTTCACTTAATTGACATAAACACATCACTTAACAAGCAACTTGAAGAGGGTTTATCATGAACATTACATGAATATCACATACTAGGGTCAAAGCTTGAAAACCTTGCAAACAAACATGAATCAAAACTCCATAATAGCATAAATATAAATTTCAACTCTCATGAATCATGAAAACCCACAAACATAAGATCTTTGAATTTTAGAAAAGGGTTCTTGAGCTACTTGGATGCAAGGGACCCAAGAATCAACATCTATATACCTTAGAGAAGCCCTTGGAGAGATTCCTGATTTCTTGATTTCTCTTTATTTTTCTTGAAGTAGCAGGAAGAGTTTTGATTTTGTAGAAACCCTAGTTTTTTTATGTTGAAGATGAGAAATGAAGTTGTGAGTCTTGATCGGATATAAATAGGGGATGAAAAGAGTGGGAAAAGACCAAAAATCCCTTTTAAAAATGAGTTAAAAATTCTAAACGGGGTCTGCGACGGTTGAAGTGACGGTCCGTCTGACTGCCCATCGCATAGCGGTAAAAAAAAAGAGTACACTGCCTTAATGCGAAGGTCTCAGCGATGGTCCTTCACAAATTTGATAGTCCGTCGGATCGTCCGTCGCACGTTGGCCAGGCTAAGGCCACATGTCTCAGCGCGATGGTCCGTCACAGCCTCGATGGGCCGTCGTCCTAGCCGCCGCACTTGGGCCTGAAAAGGAAGTCACTGCCTTGGTTGCGACGGGCTGGGCGATGGTCTGTCGCAAGCTCTATGGTCCGTCAGCCCGGCCATCGCACCTGGGCGATTTTAACTGCTTACAGTAAAACAGCCATAACTTCCTCGTCCGATGCCGAATTTTAACGAAATTGGTATCAACAAAAATCTTATTCAATGCTCTATGAGAAAAAAATTTGATATTAGGGAAATTCTAGAAGTTTCAAAATATTTCTCACTTGGAAATACATTTTTTAACCTTTTTAGATTGGATTTACTCTTCACTTGACACGCTCTAAGGCTCCGACTACAAGAGAAATTTGCTGGGTCTTACATATTTGTTCTTGAAAGAGTCTAATTTTGATTTGAACGAAATTGAATAAAATAATGATCTAATAGGCTATTGGGGATTTATCCCGTGTTTGGACGTATTTGGGGCTTTGGAAAATGACCAAACGGTCCCTGGAAAATTAAATCGTGAAATAAAAACCCCAATTTTTCTCACCGGCACGATGCAGTTTAATAGCATCGAGCCGCTGAAAAAAAAGACAATCCCTATTTTGTCCATCGACGCGATGCAGTGCTATCGCGTTGCACCTCTGAAAATGGATGACTGCGGACTGGAACTTTGGTGCAACGCGATGGTAATAGTGGTACCACACTGGAAAATGATGATTGAAAAAAATTCCCTTAGCATGACATGGTGCTTACCACTGTGACATACTGGAAAAGGACGAACCCCATTTTTGGGGTCACCGTGATGCGGTGCTGCTCGTATTGAGCTACTGCTTTAACTAAAAGTGTCATAACTTCTCACCCAAGTATCGAATTTGCACAAAATTGGTATCGTTGGAAAGATAATTCAATTTTCAATAATTTGGTGGGTCTTGAGCTAGAAAATTCTTAGTAGAGCAAAAGATATTCTCATTTGACGTTGACTAAAGCAACGTTCTTATTAAAATTTTAATTGATAAGGATAATTTTGATTTGTTTAATAGCTGGGAGTTATTAAGATCTTAACATACATCAAAATAACTCATAAAACTAGCTGGGAGTTCTGAATTTTTGTCCTGTGAATGCATGACTAACATGAGAATGATATGCAGCTGAAATTTAGCATGGAGATGAGAAATTCTAAGAAGATTGTTACCTTAACCTAAATATGAGTTCGCAGAGAAAAGATGAGGGTATTTGGTCTGCATATCTACTTCTGCTACCCAAGTTTCTCCCTCAATGGACTGATTCTGCCAAAGAACTTTGACCAAGGGAACTTCTTTTTTCCTTAGTCTACGGAACTTGCCGATCAAGAATTTCGTCTAGAATTTCTTCGTAGGAAAGACTGTTCTGAACATCTATGCTATCTAAAGGAACAACTAAAGCTGGGGTACCAATACACTTCTTCAACAAAGAGACATGGAATACTGGGTGCACTGATGCCAAGTCTGCAGGAAACTCAAGCTCATAAGCCACTTTCTTGAAATTACTCAAAATCCTATAAGGGACAATATATCAGGGACTGAGTTTCCCCTTCTTACCAAACCTCTTCACTCATGTGAGAGATCTTTAGATATATGAAATCACGAATCTCAAACTCAAGATCTTTCCTTCTCACATCTGCATAAGATTTCTGTTGGCCCTGGGCTGCCTTAAGCCTCTCCCTAATCAACTATACTTTCTCTAAGGCATTAAACAACAAGTCAGGCCCTACTACTGTGGCCTCACCTACTTTGATCCAACCAATCGGAGATCTATATCTCCATCCATATAGAGCCTCAAATAAAGTTATCTGAATATGGGAATGACAACTTTTATTATATGCGAATTCAATCAAAGGCAAGTGATCATTACAACTGCCCTTAAAGTTAACTACACAGACTCTCAACATATCCTCAAGGGTCAAAATGGTCCTTTCTACCTGACTATTTATCTGAGGGTGGAAGGTTGTACTAAGGTGAACTTGGGTACCAAGACCTTTTTGAAAAGCTTTCCAAAAGTGAGAGGTAAAATGAGTACCTCTATCGGAGATGATAGACGATGAAACACCGTGCAACCTAAATAAATTTTTGATATAGAACTTGGCATAGTCCTCGGCTGAATAAGAAGTATGGACTGGAAAGAAATAGGCTGATTTGGCCATCCTATCTACAATGACCCAAATAGAATCATGCTTCTGACGAATACGACAAAAACCTATCACAAAATCCATGTTCACTACCTTCTCTTCTAAGTGGTAATACTGAACTCCTGCATAGACCCACTAGGCTTCTGATGCTCAATCTTAACCCGCTGACAAGTGGAGAACTTAGCTATAAACTCTGTGATATCCCTTTTCATCCCACTCCACCAGTAGATTTCTCACCGATTATGGTACATCTTTGTGGCCCCTGGATGAATAGAGTAACGTGCACTATGTGCTTCTGCCAGAATTTGCTGTCTCAACTTATCAACACACGGTACACATAGTCTACCCTAGCAACACAGTACACTTTCTCTCCTTTAGGAGAAAAACTCTAATATTTTTATCTCTAACTGACTCTTTTGGTTTTACCAGACTAGGATCCCTATCCTATTTTTCTTTCACTTAAGCAACCAAAGAAGATTCCAAAATATTCTGAACCCAAATGCTACCCTCAGCTAAATCAACCAAACGAACACTTAATCTAGCAAGCTGATGAATTTCCTGAACTAACTTCTTCTTATCACCCTCAATATGAGCAACACTACCTATAGACAATCTATTCAAGGCATATGTTACTACATTGGCCTTGCTCGGGTGATACAAAATAGTCATATCATAATCTTTAATAATTCTAACCATCTCGTATGATGCAGATTCTAATCCTTATGCGAAAACACATACTGCAAGCTTTTGTGATCTTTAAACACATCAATATGTACCCCATACAAATAGTACCTCCAAATCTGTAAGGCAAACACAACAACTGCTAACTCAAGATCATGGGTAGGGTAATTCTTCTCATGGGGTTTAAGTTGTATAGAGGAATAGGCTACAACTTTACCCCTTTGCATCAAAACATATCCCAACCCAACTCTAGAAGTATCATAGTACACAACAAACCCATCTGAACAATCTAGCAATGTTAAAACTAGGGTTGCAGTGAGTCAAGTTTTCAACTCCTAAAAACTCTTCTCACAAGAATCGAACCACTAAAATTTAACTTTCTTTTGAGTTAATCTGGACATGGGGGATGAAATAGATGAAAATCCTTCAATAAACCATCGGTAATAGCCAAACAATCCCAAGAAACTCCTGATATCTGACAGAAAGATGCATCTGGGATAGTTTCTCACCAACTTGGTATTTTAAGGATCAACTCTAATGCAATCACCGAAAATAATATGGCTAAGAAAATCTACTGATCTTACCCAAAATTTGCACTTACTGAATTTAGTGAACAACTGATGGCTCTAAGAGTCTGTAATACTATTCTGAGGTGGTCTGTATGATTATTTACACTACGGGAGTAGACAAGAATGTCATCGATAAATACTATGACGAACATGTTCAAGTATTGCTTGAACACTCAATTCATTAAGTCCATAAAAACTGCTAGAGAATTCGTGAGACCAAAGGACATGACTAGAAACTTGAAGTGACCATACTGAGTTTTGAAAGTTATTTTTGGGATGTCACATTGTCTGACTCTAAGCTAATGATAGCCAGCTTTGAGGTTTATCTTAGAAAAATAACTTGCTCCTTGAGGTTGGTCAAACCAGTAGTCAATTATGGGAAGTAGGTATTTGTTTTTGATTGTGACGTTGTTCAACTGATGGTAGTCAATACACATTCTAAGAGAACCGTCTTTCTTACGCACGAATAGGACTAGTGCGCCCTATGAGGAAATGTTAGGCCTGATGAATCCCTTATCTAGGAGATATTTTAACTATTTTTTCAACTCTTTGAGTTTAGCTGGATCCATTCTGTATAGCGGAATAGAGATATACTGAGTATCTGGAAGAAGGTCTATTCCAAAGTCAATTTCCCTTTCGAGAGAAACTATGAGAAGATCTTTAGGGAAAAAATCTAGAAATTCCCTCACTATTGAAATTGACTCAATAGTTGGGGCCTCAGAATTAGAGTCTTTGACTCAGACAATATGGTAAATACACCCCTTAGATATCATCTTCTTCGCTTTAAGGTACGAAATAAGCTAGCCCCTAAGAGCTGTAGTACTACCCCTTCATTCAAGGACTGGGTTATTTGGATATTGAAAATAAACTACTCTGTTTCTAAAATCAACTGAAGCATAACATGAGTGGAGCTAATCAATGCCGAGAATGACGTCAAAATCCATCATCTCTAACTCCATAAAATCCACTGAAGTAACTTTCTAAGATATTTTGATCAGGCAGTTCCTGTATACCTTCCTGGCTATAATAGAGACACCTACTGGGTTAGACATTAAAAAAGGCTCTGCTAGAATTTTGGGACTGACTCCAAAATTGATGGCTATATAATGGGTTACAAAAGAAAGAGAAGTTCCAGGGTCTAATAAAGCATAAATATGTAAATAAAAGACCAGTAACCAAGGAGAATTTTCTTGATCCTGTCGGGACTCAAGGGCATACAATCTGTATAGATACTGACCACTGGTAGCACTGGAAGTGACATCCTATTGAGTCGGGCAGCCAGATGGAAATAGGGGACGACTGGACTGACACTGCTGACCATTCTTTGGACAATCCCTGATTTGGTGGCCTGGCTTGCCACACCCAAAATAGATATCACTACTATCTCGATAAACACCTTGATGGTTTCTACCATATTTTCGACAAAGAGGATTCGTACAACCACTATTAACACTGCTTTGGGACTTAGAGTCTGGTGCTCTATCCTTATTGTCATTTCAGAACTTGGTTACTGGGGCACTAGCTGAAGATAGAGCTGGGAATGAATATTTCTAATAGAACTGAGGACGGTTACCACCTTATAACCTTAGCTAATCAAAATTAAAGCTACCCGTTCTAACCCTCTTGTTCTCTCTCTCTATCTCCTTAGTCTTCTGCTACTCAATTTATTGAGCATGGACCATCAGCCTAGACAAGTCCATATTCTTAATCAACATTGCATTCCTACACTTCTTAACCACACTATTCGATACACTAGACATGAACTTACTTATCTTAGACCTGCTATCAGCTACCACATGAGGTGCATACCTAGCTAACTGAGTAAACTTAAGGGAATATTCCTTCACTCATGTTGCCCTACCTCAAGTTAATAAAATACAACATCTTGGCTTCTCTCAACTCCAACGAAAAGAATCTATCTAAGAAGGCTGTAGCAAACTCTTCCCATTCTATAGGCCCTGCATCTGCGCCTCTATCTACCTTCCACTACTTAAGCCAGGTATGGGCTACTTTATACAACTGATAAGCAACTAATTCAGTACTCTCACTAGAAATCACCCCCATAATATTTTTTACCTTCTGCACCATGTCTAAGAATTTTGGTGGATCCTCTTCAAATTTAGATCCTGAAAATAGAGGATGATTCATTTGGATAAAGTCCAAAATCCTAGCTACGAAAGTATTGGCCACTGGGTTGGCCGAAACAACGGTTGGCTGAGCATTCTGAGCTGCTATTGAGTGATCTAGAGTAGTTAATGTATCTCTTAACTCTGCATGAGAAACATGCTTTTTCAGGGGATCTTCCTAAATGGGTAGAGGTGCTGGCTAGTTTACATTTCTTTTTTTGTTTGTCTTTCTGGGAGGCATGTAATGTAAATGGAAGGGAAAATAGATTAGAAAGATAGTTTAACATGAGCTCGTTCCCAGTTACATGACCTAAACACTGAAAGAAGGGAATCATTTTCTAAAATGCCTCATAGCCTCTTACCCAGAAGTTTGGTGCATTTTACACCCATGCCCAAGACTCTACTTGGCCCAGCTTTCAGACTTTGAAGGATAATTTAAAACCTTAGGAGCTGATACCAAGTTTATAATGCCCTAAGAGTACACCCTGGGTGCCACACGGTGCTTACAGTCCCGTGGAACCACAAGCTAACCCGTGAGCTGGTATCTATTGTGAGCACTGAGTAAAGCTAATAACATAGATCATATATATAATTTAACTAAGGAATACCATAAGTTTTTAAGTAATAAATCTGATAAAATCTTTAAACAAAACTGATAATACTGATAAAATATCTGATAATAACAATTGAAATCTGAAAACTGACTAACTATCTGAAATATTTGAAAGCCTCTAAACTTGACTAAATAAGAGTTGATGGGACAAGCCCCAACAACTCCATCTAACTACTGATCTAAAGACATAAAGATAAAAATCATTTGTCCTCAAAATATGAGGACTCACTACTGCTACGACTGATAATCTGGAAAGTCTATCTGTGATCCAGAAACTGAGCATCCAAATCTATGATATGATATATCATATCACAAAAAAAAAGTATGCGATCAGTGCTTTGAATGTACTTGTAATGCCCCGCAAAATTCTCTTCCAGTCTGAGCCTTAGAGCGTATGTGGTAAAGCGAAAATTCGAGTCAAAATATTTAAGAAATATCCTCCCAAGTATGAAATACTTTGAAATCATGTGGAAATCTATTTGAGAATGAATTAAGATCATATAGGTCCCCTAACTCATGAACGAGTTGAAAACTTTCCTATCATTCAAGTTTTAGTGACCGTCAAAATTTGGGTCACCTTCAATCGACCATAACTTGTTGTATATGAAGAAATGGATGGATTTATATATATCAAATAAAATATCTTTGAATTAGCTTTCCAATGATACCAATTTTTCCAAAATCTGATATCGGATCAAAGAGTTATAGTCATTTTACTCCAGCATAGCAATATGGAAAAGGCTGACGACGTTTCTGATGGGCTGTCATGTTTGTGATGCCATTTATGATGACGTCGTCACTTTCTGATGACATTTTTGATGACGTCTTTAATTTTAGGTAGAAAATCAAAAATTTGACCCTTTTGTGACGACATTTCATGACGGCCTATCACGGGTTTGACGTCCTGTCATGGAAATCGTTAGCCATCTTTTTTCAGCAGTTAAGGGGCATTTTTAAAAGGGTATTTTGGTATTTTCAACCCATTTTGACCCTTTGCATATATCCAAGTAAATAAAAAAACTTCATTCTTCTTCCAATTCTCTCAAGAATATCTAGGGTTTCATTCAAGAACCTAATCTTCCAAAATTCATCCATAAATTCTTCAAGGTTTCTTCAAGAATCAAGTTCCTCATAGTGTGGGCTTCAACAATTTATTTATTTCAAGTGTGTATAAAGTTTCAAGCACTAAATTTCATCCAATTTCAAAGGTTAATGTATGTAGATATTGATTCTTGGGTCCCTTTCATCCAAGAAGCTCAAGAACCCTTTTTAAAACTAAAAGATTTTTATATGTATCGGTTGTTAATGATTTGTATGAGTTGAAATGGGTGTTTAATGTGTTGTTGAGTTTTGATTTATGTTTGCCTACAAAAGTTATGAGCTTTGACCTTAGTATGTGGAATTCATGTGATGTTTGTGATAGACACTCTTGAAGTTGTTTTTCCATGTGATATGTTCATGACTTTTGGGTGTAGAAATAGTTAAATAAGTGAAGAACGTTCCCCATAGGTTTGATAAAGAGCTTAGCTGAAGCATAAGGGCTACTATAGTATGTTGAATAGGAAACCCCAAATTGTGAGCTAGTCCATGCATGCCTTAGTGAGTGAAATATGCCAAGATAGCATGAAATCCCAAGTAGGTGTAAAATCGGTCGTGTCTAATGGTTGTTGAAAGATCCTAGCGAACAAGTCGAGATATGATGGTTGTAAATTCCCTGATTTTGTGCTCTTTGATATATGCTAAGCTTTTAATACATGTCAAGTGGTTAGCAAGTAAATAGTGACGTGTTAGTATGAAGTTTCCCCCAAATCAAGTGATATCCAAATACATAACAAGACCGATATAGGTATGAAGTACTTGATGTAAGATCTCATTGAATGGGGTATAATCTAATAGCATGTCTTCCCTAGGCTAGTATATGATAGTAAACCGATGTTGATGATCCTTAAAGGTTTGGAGTGACCCTTTGGTGGTTGTGATGATGAATAGAGATCTATGTTTCCTAAATGCTTAATGCGATGTCCTAAGGATCTTGAGAGGGAAAGTATGTTATGATGCTCAACTATTTGAAGTGATTCTTTAATGATTGTGATAATACATGAATGATTGTAATGATGAATGAATGCTTGTAATGATGAATAAATGATTGTAGTGATGAATGGATGAACGTGATGATGCATGAATGATTTGTGATGAAGAATAATTATGTCTTACTTTTATGTTGTTGAGTTCTGGGGGTATTTATACCGGAAAATAGAGCTGTTGTCTAAAGCCTGTGTCAGTTTCTCGATAATTCCAATCGATCCATGATTCTCAGAAATCAGTGAACTAAAGAACTCTATATCCTCAGACAAGTGTAAAGCTTAATAAAGCTCAGTAATCTCAGTTATCTCTGTATCGCTAGTAATCTAGCCTCAGACCTATAATCAGCTTAGTTCTAATAGTATTCAAGTCATTCAATCCTAATCTCAGAAGTGATTCGAGTAATATATTCAAGCTCTGTATCATCAGTCAGATACCATGATTCGATATCTTTTTCGTCAGATACGAAACCAAGTGATCTTAGCATAACTCCGTCAGACCTTTTGAGTAATATGATCAGTGTCAGATTCAGTTCAGCCAGTGTTCAGTTGAGAATTCAATTCTGAGTCTTTCAGTTGGGACTAGAAACTAGCACCGAGCGAGCTCAAGGATGGGATCTTACCTACTAGTAGAGGATGTGATTCTTAGAAGCAATCCTTGTGCTCCAGAACTACGTAGCCATCATAGTTTGAGATATCACACCTGTTAGTTAAAGGTGGATAAGAGACATCATACCTGCTAGATGAGGTGGCTTGACCTGCTAGATGAGGGCTCTATTGTTCTTGTTTGAGGACCTTCTAGATGAGGGTCACATAGAGTTATCTTTACCAGTGGCGCGGTAATGACACCCTTCCAACTGGGGCACAGGTTGGACTCCACCTATGGTAGGTCGGGGCATGTCGGTTAAGTGACTACTTCCATAGTTTCAGTTTCAGATTCAGTCTCAGTTTCAGAATTAGTCTTTAGAAATTAGAACTATCAAATACAGTCATCTATCATTATGAGGAACTCAGATAGTTCCATTGATTTATGGACTATCCCATCAGATAGACTTGGTCTCACATATAGTTCTTTGATATCATATTTAGAGATATTCCATCAGACAGTCTTGATCACAGTATCAAATTTTTATTGAGAATTTTGGTTGTTAGATTCAGATATAATTATATTTTTTATCATTGATAAAGCTTTCGAAATCATCTGTCAGAAAGGTTGATCTCTAATCCTGTCAGTCGAAAGTAGTAAGTCTAATAATTCAGTCATTGATGTAAGCACATCCAGATCCTTATTTATTAGTATCAGATGAGTCAGTGATTCAGTATCTCAGTGTTAGTAGTGATTTCAATCTACAGTAAAGTGTTATCTGAGTTTCAATATGTAGAGTTGCGATAATTGTGTTCATGTTCTGTTTATTCATGTATGTGTTCTCATGCAAAATTTTCATGATTATTCAGTTTAGATATTGTGCATACATGAACCCTTGCATTAGCCTACCCTGTCTATGTACTCAATATATTTTTGGCGCGCTACACACCCATGTACAAGACTCTACCAGATGCGACTTTTCAGACTCCCTAGGATACTCTTAAACCTTAGGCTCTGATACCAAGGTTGAAATGCCCCAAGATCCTATCCCGAGATACTTGTAATGCTCCGCAAAATCCTCTTCCAGTCTCAGCCTTAGAGCGTGTTTGGTAAAGCAAAAATCTGAGTCAAAATATTTAAGAAATATCCTCCCAAGTATGAAATACTTTGAAACCGTGTGGGAATCTATTTGAGCATGAATTAAGATCATAATTGTCCCCTAACTCATGAACGAGTTGAAAACTTTTCTATCGTTGAAATTTTAGTGACCGTCAAAATTTAGGTCTACTTCAATCGACTATAACTCATTGTATATGAAGAACTGGGTGGGTTTCTATATATAAAACGAAAAATCTTTGAATTATCTTTCCAACTATACCAATTTCGTCAAAATCCGATATTGGAGCAAAGAGTTATAGCCATTTTACTCCAGCATATCAATCTGGAAAAGGCTGACGACGTTTCTGATGGGATGTCACGTTTTTTACGCCATTTCTGACGACGTCGTCACTTTCTGATGACTTTTCTGATGATGTTTTCAGCCTTAGGTAGAAAATTGAAAATTCGACCCTTTTGTGACGACATTTCTTGACGACCTATCACGGGTCTGACGGTCTGTCATGGATATCGTCATCCATTTTTTCAGCAATTAAGGGGCATTTTTAAAAGGGTATTTTGGTCTTTTCCACTCATTTTGACCCTCTATATATATCCAAGTAAAGAAGAAAACTTCATTCTTCTTCCAATTCTCTCAAGAATATCTAGGGTTTCATTCAAGAACCCTAATCTTCCAAAATTCATCCATAAATTCTTCAAGATTTCTTCAAGAATCAAGTTCCTCATAGTGTGAGCTTCAACAATTTATTTATTTCAAGTGTGGATAAAGTTTCAATCACTAAAGTTCATCCAATTTCAAAGGTTAATGTATGTAGATGTTGATTCTTGGGTCCTTTTCATCCAAGAAGCTCAAGAACCCTTTTGAAAACTAAAAGATTTTTATGTTTATCAGTTGTTAATGATTTGTATGAGTTGAAATGGATGTTTAATGTGTTTTTGAGTTTTGATTTATGTTTGCCTATAAAAGTTATGAGCTTTGACCCTAGTATGTGGAATTCATGTGATGTTTGTGATTGACACTCTTGAAGTTGTTTTTCCATGTGATGTGTTCATGACTTTTGGGTGTAGAAATGGTTGAATAAGTGAAGACCGTTCCCCATAGGTTTGATAAAGAGCTTAGGTGAAGCATAAGGGCCACTATAGTATGTTGAATAGGAAACCCCAAATTGTGAGCTAGTCCATGCATGCCTTAGTGAGTGAAATGTGCCAAGATAGCATGAAATCCCCAATTAGGTGAAAAATCGGTCGTGTCTAATGGTTGTTGAAAGACCCTGGTGAGCAATTTGAGATATGATGATTGTAAATTCCCTGATTTTGTGCTCTTTGATATATGCTAAGTTTTTAATACATGTGAAGTAGTTAGCGAGTAAATAATGACGTGTTAGTATGAAGTTTTCCCTAAATCAAGTGATATCCAAATACCTAACAAGACTGATATAGGTATAAAGTACTTGATGTAAGATCTCGTTGAATGGGAAATAATCTAATATCATGTCTTCCCTAGGCTAGTATATGATAGTGAACCGATGTTGATGATCCTTAAAGGTTTGGAGTGACCCTTTGGTTGTTGTGATGATGAATAGAGGTCTATGTTTCCTAAATGCTTAATGCGATGTCCTAAGGATCTTGAGAGGAAAAGTATGTTATGATGCTCAACTATTTGAAGTGATTCTTTAATGATTGTGATAATACATGAATGATTATAATGATCAATGAATGCTTGTAATGATGAATAAATGATTGTAGTGATTAATGGATGACCGTGATGATGCATGAATGATTTATGATGAAGAATGATTATGTCTTACTTTTATGTTGTCGAGTCTTGGGGGTATTTATACCCAGAAATAGAGCTGTTGTCTAGATCCTATGTCATTTTCTCAATAATTCCAATCCAGCCATGATTCTCAGAACTCAGTGAACTATAGAACTCTATATCCTCAGACAAGTGTGAAGCTTAATAAAGCTCAGTAATCTCAGTTATCTCTGTAATCTCTGTATCACTAGTAATCTGGCCTCAAATCTATAATTAGCTCAGTTCTAATAGTATTCAAGTCATTCAATCCTAATATCAGAAATGATTCGAGTAATCTATTCAAGCTCTGTATCGTTAGTCAGATACCATGATTCGATATCTTTTCCGTCAGATACGGAACCGAGTGATCTCAGTGTAACTCCGTCAGACCTTTTGAGTAATATGATCAGTGTCAGATTCAGGTCAGCCAGTGTTCAGTTGAGAATTCAGTTCTGAGTCTTTCAGTTAGGAGTAGAAACTAGCACCGAGCGAGCTCAAGGATGGGTTCTCACCTACTAGTAGAGGGTGTGATTCTTAGAAGCTATCTTTGTGCTCCATAACTACGTATCCAGCATAGGTTGAGACATCACACCTGTTAGTTGAGGGTGGATGAGAGACATCACACCTACTAGATGAGGTGGCTTGACCTGCTAGATGAGGGTTCCACTGTTCTCATTTGAGGACCTGCTAGATGAGGGTCACATAGAGTTGTCTTTACCAGTGGTGCGGTAATGACACCCTTCCAATTGGGGCACAAGTTGGACCCCACCTGTGGTAGGTTGGGGCATGTAGGTTAAGTGACTACTTCCCACAGTTTCAATTTCAGATTCAGTCTCAGTTTCAGAATTAGTCTTCAGAAAATCAGGACTGTCAAATACAGTCATCTATCATTGTGAGGAACATAGATATTTCCATTGATTTATGGACCATCTCATCAGATAGACTTGGTCTCATATACAGTTATTTGATATCATATTCAGAGATATGCCATTAGACAGGCTTGATCACAGTATCAGATTTCTATTTAGTATTTTGGTTGTCAGATTCAGATATAATCATATTTCTTATCATTGATAAAGCTTCCAAAATCATCTGTTAGAAAGGTTGATCTCTAATCCTGTCAGTCGAAAGCAGTAAGTCTAAGAATTCAATCATTGATGTAAGCATATCCAAATCCTCAATTATCAGTATCAGATAAGTCAGTGATTCAGTATCTCAGTGTTAGTAGTGAGTATGTATCGATGTGTTGAACCTTATGGCAAGTTTCCGCATTTATTTCAGATATTATGCAGTGTAAAGGTACAGATATCAGAAAAGGGTTAGCCTGTGGTGCTTCAGGTCCATAAGCACCGTGTGATGTCTCGAGATGGGATCTCGTGGTGTTACAAACTGATATACTAAATGTGGCAGGCCGATATGCAGGGTTTCATGAACATGAGTAATAACTGTCTGAATATATATAGCATGACATACTGAATAGAATACATGGAAACTGTAAGTGTTGAAGATGCATGACCAAGCATAAAACATACTCTGGATATAATCTTAAATCTGAAATACTAAATACTGATAACTGAATAATTGATATTTGTATGCTAAGGTCAAGCAAATCTGAAATTGAATCACTGAAATAATGCCTGGATTGAGACTATGGGAGGTATCATCTAACTGACATGCCCCAATGAGCAAATTTGAGGTCAAACCTATTACCCTAGTTGGAAGGGTGTTAGTATCGTACCATGGGTACTAACACTGGCTATGTGGATCCACTAAAGTATTGTCTCGAAGGACTAAGGGTGCCAAGTCTAAACTAACGGATGACCCTTGGGAGGTAGTCAAGCCTGAACTGATGGGTAACTCCTCAAATCCTATGCTGGCTATGTAGTTCTGGAGTACAGGGACTTTTACTAACAACTCTACCTATCTAATGGGAAGTCTCCATCCTTGCACTCGCTCGGTGTTAAATCCTACTCTCAACTAAACTGACTTAGAATATTGAACTGTTCTTAGTTTAACTGATTCTGATGACTAACTAAACTGATAATGCTTATAACATATGCTGAAACTATTCTGAAGATACTGAGACTAAGTAAACAGCTAAGTTTTTGAGTATTCATAACCCCCAAGACTCAATAACATTAATAGCAAAATAATACTAAACTATGGGGACAAAATATGAAAGCATTTATTCAAATTTCACTCTTGTAGGCATTTCATCAAACACTTGTAATGCATAGTTTAAGCTAAGCATGGGAATAGTATAAAACTTGGAGTAATAACATGATTTCAACCTCAATAACACTTAAATCATGATTTAATTCAGTGAATAACAACATTAAAATATGTGGAGTTTGATAACAACAATAATTTCATGTAAGCATGGTATAAAATTAAGATTCATGGAGATTCATGGTTAAAATCACAATTTAAAATCATGATAACTTATAGAGATCACAACTTTAAATTTAAATTTGGATACTTGGAATCCATGGGTGAAAGGGACCCATGAATGAACACCTAACATACCTGGATTGATGAATTCGTGAGAATTGATAGTGAATTCTTGAGATTTGATCTTGAATTTTGAAGGCTAGGGTTTGTTCTTAAAACAGACTAATTTTGATTTGGGAGAAATTGAATAAAATAATGACATAATAGGCTATTGGGGCTTAAACAGTCCCTGAAAAATTAAATCACGAACTGAAAACCCCAATTTTTCTCACCGGCGCGATGCAGTACAATTGCGTCGGGCCACTGGAAAAAAAGACAATCCCCATTTTGTCCATCGGTGAGATGCGGTGCTATTGCATTGTACCTCTGGAAATGGATGACTGCGGACTGGAACTTTGGAGCGACGCGATGGTAATCGCGGTACCTCACTGAAAATTGACGACTGCAAAAATTCCCCTTGGCGTGATACGGTGCTTACTGCGGTGACACACTGAAAAGGGACGAATGCCATTTTTGGGGTCACCGCGATGCGGTGCTGGTCGTATTGAGCTACTGCTTTCAGTAAAAGTGTCATAATTTCTCACCCTAGTTTTGAATTTGCGCAAAATTAGTATCGTTGAAAAGTTAATTAAATTTCCTATAATTTTGTGGGTCTTGAGTTGGAAAATTCTCAATAGCAAAATATATGCTTGTTTGAAGTTGACTAAAGCAACCTTCTTATCAAAATTTTAATCGGTATTGATTATTTTGATTCGTCTAATAGCTGGGAGTTATTAAGACCTTGATATACATCAAACTAACTCATAAAACTATCAAAGAACCATAATATACTATGCATGAGCTTAAAACATGACTCTAGCATTGGTTTGGATTTTTGAGATATTACAATGTGAACATCCACTTTCAAGATATATTTTTCTTTTTTAATTTGAGTTGAGCTCCTTCAAAATTGATATATCACTTATTTTTTGATACCTAATTATTTTTGGATTTCTTTGGGTTAGTACTTGAATTTGTAGACTCAGATTTGGATCTTCAAATCCATTTCTCAGGATTTTTAGATTGAAATTTGCAATTATTTATGTATGATCGAGTTTGCCATAATGATAATAAGAATTAGAGTATTTTTCAGTGGTTGAGCAGATATGATAGGTATTATGATTGTGACTGATTTCTTTAGTCGACGGATTGAAGTTAGTTGACCGTTGAGATTTTTCATAGCTATAATATTTGTTATGATAGGTATTATGATTGTGGCCACTTTCTTTGGTCGACTAATTGGAGTTAGTTGATCGTTCAGATCCTTCACACCTATAATATCTATTATCAAACATAGATCTGCCACTATTATATTTTTCATCTAACTTTGAGTATCTGGTCGACTGATTAGACCTGACAATATTATGACTTATAAGATTTTTTAAAATTATTGATTTTAATTTCTAATTCATCAATTTCGTCTTGTAGAAAAAGCTTTTTAAATTTTAAAAACTTCAAGTTTAAATTTTCAGTCTCTTTTTTCTCTTAGTAAAATTTCTTTTTTTATCGTGATCTTTATTTAGATCAGTTATGACAAGATCTGAAATATTTTATAATTTAAAACATTCATTACAAAAATTAGTTCTTTCCTAACTAGATTCTCTAATTGCCATGAAACAAAATCTCCGATATTGTCATTTTAATTATTGGATTGTTGTTCATCATTCCAAAAACTTAAAGCCTTTTGACTTTCCTTAAGGGTCTTCTAATAGCTTCTGGATAATCAAAAGCAATGTGACCATATTTACCGCAACTATAACACTTACCTTCATTCTTGTTATAGTCGGCATTTTGCTTTTCTTTTGAGTAATTTGATTTTCTCCTTCTTTGATTTCTGAATCTTTGTAACTTTCAACAACTATGAGAGCACGTTCATCTTCATCCAAGGCATCATCTTCCTCTTCATGTGTAGCTTTGCCACAATTTTTCTTCTTTTCATTTTGCAGTTGATCCTTCTTATTCAAGTGAGCTTTTTTAAAAACAACGAGATCTCCTCTAACTTTATTATAGGTCTTCTTTTTTAAGTCCATACTTTCAAGAGCCACAACCTTAAAAAGTCACTGATGAAGCAATCATCTAAGAATCTTGGTGATCTGGTCTGCTACAAGATAAGTTTTTTCTATAGCCTTGAGTTCTCCAACAATTTTGTCAATTCTGACAAATGTTTCTTCAATGGACTCCTATCTTTAATCTTGAAAAGTTTATAGTCATAGACTAGTAAACTTATAAGTGTTTGTTTGACCTTCTCAGTTCCTTCATCGGTCACTTCTAATTTATCCAACATCTTTTTAGTAGTTTCACACTGTAAGCTCCTTTCATATTCTTCACCATTAATATCATTATATAACATATTTTTAGCTTTTGAGTTTATTTGAATAATTTTTATTTGTTCATCAGTGTAATCCTCCAAAGTTGGAATGTTGTCAATAGATGCTTCACCATTCTCAGATTTTTTTTCATTCTTATTTTTGCTGGTAGAGACAGGTGAAAGATCACCAAGTTTAATCACCTTCCATACTTTGACATCATAGAATTTGATGAAGTTCTTCATCCTTATCTTCCAATAAGAAAAATATTTTCATTTGAAGTAAGGAGGCCTGGTTTGAGATGTTCATTCTGGGAATAGAGTTTCAACAATTGTTTGAGCCATGATCTTTTCTCACTTTGTTGTTAGGCAAATAAATATGAGTCCTTGCTCTGATACTAATCGAAAATGGTAAGAGGGGGGGACTACTCTTTTTCGATTATCTCAGTCAACTTAAGATGTCAGTCGACTAATTAATCAGTTTGCAGAAGCTTTAAGAACATAAAAAAAAAGAAAATGTTTGACATAAATATGACACAAAATATTTTATACTAGTTGAAACCTCTAATAGGACTTACTTCATTTTTCTTTGATTGCAAGGAATTCTACTTATTTTTCTTTTATCAAATCAAATACAAGGATTGAGTTAAGCTTTTTGGCTACAACTCACACTCTTTCTTCTTTCTCACTTTTTTGATACAATACCTCACCAGCTATGTGTTTCTCTCCCCTCTTTTTGAATACACAATAAACCTCTAGAGAATATAATGCTTGAGTAAAATAGAGCAAAGAACTAGAGAAGGTTGAGACAAAATATATCTCTTCCTTAGCCTTTCATTGTTTAAATAGTAATGGTTGGACTACTACTAACCGTTGGAAGTAATGAATAAAAGGCAACCCAAGAGAATTGCTCCTTAGAAATAGGATATGAGAATTCTATTTCAAAGAATAAGATTGGATCATACTAATGATCCTTAATTATCCCAAATTCCCTTTTCTTAGGAGCTGCAACACAATTAATGCTGGATGCAAGATTTGGTACTCATTTCCTTTGATGTAGATGTTGTAATTAATTCTTGAAGAAATGATATATTTGTTTTTCTTTTTGGAAAAAACTTGATAGATCTTCCTTTTTATTCTTTGGCTTAGAATCTTTGATTATTTCTTTTATCATGTTCCTACAAAAAAAAGTCATTCATTAAAACTAAACGTTATCCTAAGACTTTTCTAATAGCGAGAGTCAGACTAAAGTTTAACTAATAATAAATTACTTGAAATTCCAAGAGGGGAGGGTGGGGGGTGTTTAAGACTTTTCTAATTGTAAGAGTAAGATTAGACTAAAAGTTTGACTATTTATAATTTTACTCAATATGTACTTACGGAGACATAAACAAATTTCTCAAGATACAATTGGCAAGTTAGAAGATATTAGGCTAGTCGGTTCTTATATTGTCGTGGGAGAACTAGTGGGGACAAATATGTAGGCAGCCAATGAGGTGAACAAAAGAGATATAGATGCATTAGACGAGAAGACAAGAAGTTAAAACTAGTGATTATAATCCTCAATTTCTTTTTTTGTTTTTTTTCGTTTTCATTCGGTGTTTGTTATTCACATTAAAAGGCCCATCCTAGGAGTGGCGCTAGCTCCAATAAAGTTTTCTTCATACCGAAGGTGCAAAAACTCGAGACCTCTTATTAAAAGTGGAACAATCCCACCACTGTACCATACCTCTTAATGATCTCAATTTGTCTTTTCTCTCGTCCAAAATACACTTTTAACTTTAAACCTAAATGAAACACATGAACCAAACAAGAAAATGACTAATAACAATGTTGAACAGTTTCATCCATACATAAATCATGGACCAATACATTTTCTCCATAATTAATTTTCAGATTTTTTTGAAGTCTTGTCTTTTCTCTAGCTTAAATTTTGGAAAAGGTATCAACAAGAGTTGTAATGCAGTGATAATTATTCGTCTATTCTTAATGAGATTTCTCAAGTTTCGCGAACACTACTGAATGTAAAATTGCCTTTGTTAGAGACAATTTTACTTTCCAGCAGCGCGAATCCGTATTTAATCGAGTCTCAATATGAAACCAAACACCGGGTAATAAAGCAAAGAAAATAATCTTGAAAATGGACCATATTGTTTCTAAAAATCTAAAACTAGGAGGTTGCTAATGCATGACTAGTGATAATCAATGGTTAGTAAATGCAATATTCTTGTCCCCATATTAAATGGTGGCAAACTAAACAAAACAGACCACTGTTTATTGTATTATAGTACTGAATCTGTCCCATATTCATATGTGTGCATATCTTCCTTTTGCATAGGAATACTTCATATGAGATTTCAATTTCTCTAATATATGTCATCTCACCAAACTTATATTTGATCACACTACTAAAAACTTGGCTATTAGCTGTCAAGGTTAGCAAGGGACAAAATATATGTCGCTATTGCAAGGGACTTTGTGATGCTGTCCTTCGCGTGAGTCAAATATTTTAATTATTATTTTTTCTTAGAAGGTAAAGAGGGATGTCCCTCACTAAATTATGATGGAGATAAAAAATTAATATTAAATTTACTATAGTGAGGGACTCTCTCACGCTAAATAATAAAAACTAAATTAATATTTCAAAAAATTTAAACATAATAATAATTATTTTTTTGATTGGTACCAATGATTTATTAATTAAAAAATAAATAAAAATGTAATACAAGTTATTCAAGGAGTCCCTCAATATGATATATAGTATTACTTTATAATTTTTTCCCAATATAGCGAGGGAAGTATCTCACTAAATTAAATACGTAAAATTGAGTATTTAACAAATCACTATATTATGTATTTACAGAAGATTAATGACAGTGATAAATTATTTGATCTCTCAATAATTACTTTAATTTTTTTTTCTTTTCATACTTTTATATTACATACTTATATATATACTAGACATTGACAGTCCGTGCTAGAACAAACTCAATATATATTATTTTTTTAATATTAATTTATGTGATACAAATAGAATTTAGATAATCAATCATTACAATAATTTAAATTTTTAATTGTTGTATTATATAATACTTTTTCTTCTATTCAATTTAAGTGACATTGGTATAATTTAGAAATTATCCAAATATTTTATATTTATAAATTTTTAAATTGTTAGTTATGTGATTTATAATCTGTTTTACATATTTTTTCAATAATATGAATACTCTCTGTGTCCCAAATTATGTGACACAAACAAAATCTCGATAGTTAATTATATATACATACATACATATATATATATATATATATATATATATATATATATATATATATATATATATTAAATTCTTAATTATTGTGATTTAAAGTAATTTTTGTCTCATTTTTAAATAATATATGTTATTTTACGTCTTTCTTTGTTCCATCCCAATATATGTACACTAATATAATTTCGATAATCAAATAAATTTTTATGTTGAAATTTCATTTTTTGTCTATTTTATCTTTTTTGTGAAATATTATTAAAATTTTAGTTCTTGAATAATCATAATAATTAATCAGGGGTGATATTGTAAAATCACGATTGAAGTAGCAAAACAAACATGTCTTAAATGACTTATAATAACTAATTAAAATTGATATAACAAAAATACTATAAAAAATACTTATGAAAAAAATTGAAGTGACTCTCATATAAGTTGTCAAGTTTTAAAACATCAATAGTTAATTTAATAATCTATATTTATTTTTTTTACAAAAATAACAAATATTAAGATAAAAATATACAGTCTAATTTTAGAAGATACTATTTTTTAATTTTTTTAAAATTTTTTCTAATTTTAGTAGATATTATTTTTAAAATCATTAAAAATTTATTATTTATATCTAAAAAAATTATTATACTAACATATTTTATATTAAAACCTATAGTTATGGACTATAATAATAATATATCCCATGAATTTTCACAAAGTGAGGTATGAAGAGGACAAAGTGTATCCAATTCTTACCACTAATGCCATTATGGGCTCAAATATGTTAATGCATAACTTTTTTCCAAAATAAAATGCCTTAAAATATATATGAAAAAGTAAAATAAAAATGGTATCTTAACATTTAGCCAAACTAATCCATATAAATGAATAAGTTTATTTTTAATGAAAGTACATCACATAAATTCAAATGAAAAAACATGTATTTTTGTACTCTTGTTGTTTGATTTTATAACATTATCTTAATTATTTTTTTTTTGTAAAAAGAAATAAATTAAACATGTCATAAATCTGTATCTTTTTAGTGCTGATAAATTTTATTAATATATGCTTGATAAATTTTCTTCTGATACAATAGTAAATTACGTTAGCTCCTTATGAAGGTAAAATCTTATTAGAAATTTACGCCGTTTTAATAAATATTTTTTAATATTTTTACTTGGTCCATGTTGATTTGACACGAATCTTAAAAATATTTATTAATGTGTTTTAAAAATCTAAATTTGACATTTAGTATTTGATATATTAACTTAATCACAAGATTAATGTTAACAAAAAATGATAATTTTTTTTTAATTTGCTTATATAAATTTTTAAAAAATATATTTTAATATAAGAGACAAATTAACAATAAATATATGAAATTTATTAATTTTAAAATTTAATTTGATTAATTAATATAAATTATAATTTATTTAAAATTACTTAATTATATCAAAATTATAAAATCTATTTAAACATGCATAAAAAATTGAAACAAAAATTAGAATTATTTTTGTATTCCATAAAACAAAAACATAAGGTATTTGCATTGCTGCCATAAAAGTGGGTCCACTATGTGGAAAGATTACATCATATGTTGATACAATTGGTAGTAAGAGAAAATTTTGTGATTGTTTAGTCATTAGACACTTATGTTCATTTTTTTAAGCTATAACACAATCCAACAATGCACAGGATTTTGTTTAAATTAACAATAATGCCCTTAGAGCAATTCTTTATTACAACAACCACACATGTTGAAGTCACTCTTCTAAATAAATGAAAATATGTGTGCGTGTGTGGGTGTATATATATATATTTGAATGACTATCTTAGAAAGTGATTGTTAAAATAAGTAGAAATATTTTAATGATATTCTTAATAAAAGATGACGATTTATTAATTTGTAATTTGATGATAAAAATAGAGGTGTATTAGTGGTATAAGTAGTACTGTTATTAATTGATTACTTATGTAATGTTATTAATCGGTTGTCCTATAACTTGATAATTACACTAAGTAGCTATGTACTATGAAATATTATTGACTGATTAAATTTATATGTAAATAATTATAATACAGTATAAGTGTATCTTTAATATCTTTATTAAAATAATATTGATTTATTAATTTATACAATAATTAAATTAAGTAAAATGTATTAGTTTTATTTTTTAAATATTAATTACTGACTAATTTATACATTGACGAATATATTAACTGTAAGTATATTAGTCATATCATTCATAAATATTAGTGAATGATATATTAACATATATTTTGACAGCTATATTAAGTAGAAATGTGTTAATAGTATTTATGAAAGTATTATTGATTATTAAGATATACAAGATAATAATTACAAATAAGTACATAAGTTGCACTTTTCAAAAATTATCATCGATTGTTAGTTTATTCGTCAATATTAAAATAAGTGAAAGTGCATATGTGATATTCTCAATAAAAGATTACTATTACTTATTGGTTAGCTTACACGTTAACAACTTAATTAAATGAAGTGTACTCGTGTCATTTTTAAAAATGCTATTAACAATTAACTTATGAATTAATAATTAGGTTAAGTAGAAGTATATTAATTGTATTATTAAGTAATGATAATAATTGATTATCTTAAATTTTGATAATTATTATACAAGTAGAATTATATTTGTAATATTTTAAAGAAATATTATTAATTGATTAACATGCATAAGATAACAGTTTTTATGTATTTCTCTTTGTAGTTATTTGTTCATATTCTAATAAATAGAATAGGGGTCAAAGCCAACTCCAGATTACCCATTTAAGTCGGCTTAAAAAATATATAAAATACAAAAGTGAATTAATGATATTTTACATTATGTTATTAATTAATTAAAATAAAAATGCATTAATGATATCTTTAAGAAATAACATTGATTGACTAACCAATGTCAATCATTATAACAAGTAAAAGCGTATTTGTAATTTTTCTGGTAAATGTTATTGATCGATTAATCTATAAATTGATGATTATACTTAATGGAGTATATTAATGGTATGCTTAAGAAATATTAGTAACGAACAACTTATATTGACTCATTTTGTTTTTTTATTTATCACATTTTGTTACAAGAGTCAATTCGATAAATTTTCAAAGCTAAATTGATTTATATTTGTTTAATTTTTAATTGAAAATTTAAAAGTTAGAAAATAATAAGAAAAGTACTACAAGATGTAGGGTGTGTTTGGTACGAAGGAAATATTTTCCTGGAAAAAAAGTTGATTTCTTACTTGTTTTCTTATGTTTGGTTAGTGGATGAAAAATATTTTCTAGTATTTGATTGGTAAATGAAAAAATATTTTTCAAAAAATACATTTTAGTGTTTAGCTAAAGCGTAAAAATACAGTTTATAATTCTTTTTTAAGAAATAAATTAAAAAAATTAAATCCATTTTTGGAAAGGGGGTGGTAGGCGGGTGGGTAAGGGTGTCAAAATAGGTAGTAGGGGTGGGGTAAGAAAACGTTTAGAATTTTTTATAAAAAAAAGATATTATTTTTTAAAGTAGGGCTGGTAGGGGTAGGGGTGGGGTGGGGATAGGGGGTGGACTAAGAAAAATTTTTGAAATACTTTTTAAAATAATTAAACTTTTTTGGGGGTAGGGGTAGGGGGTGGGGGTAAGGGATGGACTAAAAAAAATTTTGAAATACTTTTTAAAATAATTAAATTTTGGAGGTGTGGGGTGAGGGTAGAGGTAGGGAGCGGGGTGGGGGTAGAGGTGGTGTAGGGGTGATAGGGTATTGGGGGCGGGGTAGATGATTTTGAGAATTGTATGAACATTTCAACTTTAAAGTGAGGTTGAAAGAGAGTTTTGGAAAATGTTTTCCTTACTTTTTGAAGGGAAGTCATTTTCCTTAGATTTAAGAAAAATAAGTTGGTTTGGAAAATATTTTTCAAAATATAGATTCCAACTAAATATAAGAAAACTGGAAAACATTTTCTGGAAAATGTTTTCCTTCATACCAAACACACCCGTAATGTATGTAATTATTTTCTTATTAATATGATGAATAAATACATCTTAAAATATGAATAAAAAATTAATTATTTGTTAATGGTATTCTAATTATTTTTAATATTTTTTTTGATTCACATATACTTTAAAAATATTATCAACTAGAATTATAGTAGAAATAATTTATTTAATAAAAACAAAATTGAAAGGGCTTGAGTTAAAATCTTAAAATGAAAATCCTTCCTTGTTTTCCCCCTTCTCCCTCCATTATTTTCCCTTTTTTCAGATATTTTTAAAAAGTAAAACTTGGATTAAATTTTAATTTCTCAAGAAAATCCTAAATTCTAATCTCATCTTTCTCTCTGAAGTTGCCTATTGCCGAATCTTTCAAGGTAACTTTGTCTTTCATCTATTCCTCAACTTTTTTTGGTTACCCAAATTACACTTGATTGGAATGCAATGTTCTATTTGTATTTGAATATCCTTTGTTCTATATGTACTTGAATTTTCTTTGTTGTTAAAGCCCAAACAAGGTGTTCAGAAATTTCTTAAATGAGTCAGTTTATGTTATCAATCAGACGAAAAGATTAGCTGTTCTTTTTGGATTATCAATCAAATGGGATAATTAGGTGCGGACATAAACATTGAAAAATCAAAAATTCAGATTGAATAGAACTAATTCGATTCTTTGATTTTAGTTCTTCAATTCTTGAATTTTAAGAATTTTGCAGGAGAATGCTGCAGATTCCCATCTCCAAATGGGAAGATTTGACTAATGATGATGAAGCCATCAAAACACTTCGTGACGTAAATAGTCATAATGTTGAAGATTTGGATCTGCTTATGGGAATGACAGAGGAGAAAAAGCTTAAGTGTTTTGCCATCTCTAAGACATCCTTTTCATATTTCTTCTCACGGCATCAAGGTTCGTACATACTCAAACTAACAAAATCGATCTATTTATTTGTAACTCATTTTTCTTAACTAACTAGTTCAAAGTTCAAGTGAATCGAGTGATAATTCATGGATTGACTTGACTTAACGTGTCGAACTCCAACCCAAAAATAAAAAAACATAATATACAAACCAAAATTCATGGATTTAAAATTATTTGAATTTTGAAGAATTTGAGAAACAAAGAGAGAAAGAAAAAATAAAAAATAAAAGAAGTGTTGGTTCATGCTGGGCGATTTGAGTTGTGAGTTATTATTTGATTCATTTTTGTCATATTTGGTCCAAGCAAAGTTTGAACATATTGATTATAAGTTATATTACATTTTTACCTCTAATTGGTCAACAAAGAATACAACTTTCATGTGTAGTATGACTTGGTTATAAAATTATTATTAATAGAAAGTTGATTCTATACAGTTTATTATATACTATAATTTTACTTTTAATGTAGAATTGATATGTTCAAGCAATTAAAAAGCTTAAAAGGAGTCGACCGATAGATGATCAAGGCAATCCAATTATGTCATTAGAGTAAGAAACTCTCTCCTGCTGGTTGGATAGATATAGTTGGAGATGCGTATAAGGAAAGGGAATACAGGCTTTGCTCTGAGAAGAACTTTCACCGCCTCCAGTGTGGATTGCAATGTATAAGGAGTTCTGCCACCATGTCAGATGAGCAACTTGAGTAGATGTGACAAGACGTTCAGGAGCTTGCTTGGAACTACAAGGAGTAACGCAAAAGTAGGATGGAGGAGGAGTGACGTAGGACGATACTTGAATTAGACTACCAAGAACTCAAGGCTTAAGTAAGTACCTTAATCAAGTTTCCTCGTTTTCCACCCCTAGCTCTAATGATGATGGTGCAGAGGATGAGGAGGATAGAATGGAGTATTAGGTGATGTTGTTATTTTAGTTTTGGATTTTATTAGTTTGGAGTGTTTGAAATTAAAGAATTTATTTTGGTGATTGTTTACATACTTTTTTGATAATTGATTTGCATATTGTTTAAGTTGAATGAATATGTATGAAATTTGGTTGCTTAATTTTAATATTTGAATTGTTTTGGAAGTATTTTTTATTTTATTTTATTGGTTGGACATTGCTTTTCTATTGAAATACTGAGTTTTGGTTAGTAAAAAAACTAAAAATACAATAAGATTAGCAAGAGACTTTGGGAGGGATATCCCTCAAAATATTCAAATATCAAATTAATTTTTTATATAACTTAGCAAGGGACATCCCTCAATATATTTAAATTTTTATATTTTTTAATTAATTTTTACGTATCAAGGATCATCCCTCACTAAATTATAAATTAATATTACATATATTTTTAATATAGTAAGGGACGTCCCTCATTAAATTATAAATTAATATTATATATATTTTTAATATAGCAAGGGACATCCTTACTAAATTATAAATTAATATTATATATATTTTTAATATAGTAAGGGATGTCCCTCACTACATTTTTTTTTTTTTTGAAAAATTGTGAGACCAGTATAACGATGGCTTATTGTCAGAGTCCTTCACTATTTTGCGAGGGTCTCCCTCACTAATAATTAGCAAAGTTTAAATTAGCAAGACACCTTATAGTGATGGCTGCCCTCACTAAATCTTGATTAGTGAGGGATGTCCCTCACTAAATCGCATGGCTAAAACAAGACTTTTTAGTAGTGACCAAACACATCCAAAGTTTTATTTTCTAATTTCGCATAGGGTCACTAAACTTTTCTCACAAAAAATTATTAACGTCACAAAACTTATATTGTTGTAGGTAAAGTTACACAAAAGTTTCTTAGAAATCGGCCAGTTCAAGACAGTGAATTAGTCTAGGACGATGGTCGATATTATAGCTCCCAAAGATCACTTTTTTCATCAGTGTGTGTTCATTATCACGATTTAGATAGAGTTTAACTTCTATCTACTGATTGTTGACAAGTAAATTTCTATAAAATTATTGATTTACCATAACGGAAAAAATGTGGTTAATTTTGATGGATCAAAATTGGGCCGCCCATGTGAGCTAATCAGATCAGTTAGGAGAAGTTACGAAATTTAATTTGAAAAAGGGTTTAAAATGTCTCTAAGTTACTGAATCGGGAGCTGAATATGTATCTCGACATATCCAAAATTGAAAAAAATATATCAAAAGCTAATTATGTATCTCGACAAGCTCAAAATCGAATTTTTCTGTAACTGTGCAAAATGTCGGGATTTTCTGTAATTAAGCTCTAAACTATTGAAATTTACATTGTTTACCTTATGGAGTTAGTTTCTCTATAAATACAGTACTCCATCAGTGGCTTTTAGATGAAAACTAACTTAACAAGAACAAGTTCCTTAATAAAAAATGTCAGAGGGTGAGAGTTTCAGTAGTACTAAGCTTCTCAAAGCCCATGCCTAAGTCTTAAACCATAATTATAACTTCTTAAGTTCTTCAATAATAAAATGTACAGTTGAAATTGACATTCCTGATGTTCTCTTCAAACATCGTAAATGTTAGATTTCTGTATTACTTGAGCTATGAATAAGAGAAAATGAAGAAAAGGAAGGATCTAGAAGAAGAATCTGATTTTTTACTAACTGAATTCTTTTTCATTGAGTCTCTATAGGCTTGCATTTATAGTGTTGTTTGTTAGCTTCATGTGACAGCTGTATAGTGACACCTGTCACTTCTGACTAACTAACCTCCTAACACATACAACACACCCACTAACTTATTGTAACAACCATCAACTTGATCACTACATTTTCTCAGCTCAACACTCCCCCTCAAGTTTATGGCTTAAAAATATTCCTCATTCCCAACTTATTCAGAAAGTACTCATGTTGTCTTTTGCCTAAGGCTTTTGTGAGAATGTCTGCTAGCTGCTCTTCTGTTGACACATGATTGGTCTAAATCATCTTTTGGTTGATTCTTTCTCTCACAAAATGACAATCTATGTCAATGTGTTTTGTCCTCTCATGAAATATAAGATTGGCTACAATTTGTATTGCTTCTTCGTTATCGCACATCAATTCTACAGGTTGTCTGATTTGAACTCCCAGTTCTTGAAACAGACTGAGTATCCATGTGATCTCTGCACTACAAGTAGTCATGCTTCTAAATTCTGCTTCTGCTGAGCTCCTGGATATAGTATCTTACTTCTTTGACTTCCAAGAGATTAGAGCATCTCCAAATTTTACTACATATCCTGCAACTGACCTCCTAGTTTGTATCCAAGCACCCTAATCTGAATCACAGTAAGCTGTCAGCTGGTTTGTAGTTTCTGCAGGCATAAATAACCCCAAGCCAGGATTACCTTTTATGTACCTCACTACCCTTAAAGCAGCTTCCATGTGTGAGACCTTTGGAGAATGCATATACTGACTCAACACTTGTACTACAAATGACAAGTCAGGTCTGGTCATAGTGAGGTATAGTAGCCTTCCCACTAATCTTTGATATATTGTTGGATCCTTCAGAGCTGCATCACCATCTGATGTTCCATTGGAGATGTGATTATCATATTCCACAAAAGTTAGCTTTTGGTTCGCTTTAAGTGGAGTGCTAGCAGGTCTTGCTCCACTCAACCCAGCCTCAGATATGAGTTCAAGAGCATACTTTCTTTGATTCAACACTATCCCTTTCTCAGACCTGGCCACCTGTATTCCTAGGAAGAACTTCAAATCACCAAGATCCTTCATTTTAAACTTTTGTTGTAGGTATGCTCTAGCTTGATTTATCAAGGTGAGATTATTTCCTGTTGTCAATAGATCATCCACGTAGACAAGAATGATCACTATCTCATTTCCTGATTTCTTGGTAAATAAGGAGTAATCAAAGTGACTTTGACTAAATCCCATATGTGAAAGAGCATCAGTTAGCTTCTTATTCCACTGTCTCGGGGCTTGTTTCAAGCCATACAAGGATTTGTATAATTTGCAGACCTTCTGAGTCTCTCCCTGTATGCAAAAACCATCAGGAATATACATGTATACCTCCTCAGAAAGATCACCATTAAGGAAAGCATTATGAACATCCATCTAAAAAATCAACCACTGTCTAGGAGCAGCAAAAGGAATAAGTGATCTAACAGTTACCATCTTTGCTACAGGGGAGAAGGTATCTAAATAATCCACACCAGCCTTTTAACTATAGCCCTTGGCTACTAGTCTAGCTTTATATCTTTCAATCTCTCCAGAAGCTTTGTACTTCACCTTATACACCTATCTACAACCAATAGGCACTTTACCAGGTGGCAGGTCCATAATGGACCAAGTGTTATTTTCTTCAAGAGCTGTAATCTCCAGCTTCATAGCTGCAACCCAAGAGGGATCTTTGGAAGCCTCAAGAAAGGATGAGGGTTCAGGTATAAAGGAGTATACAGAGAGAACCTTATGATACTGAGGCGAGATCTGTGAGTAAGTAACATAAGAGGATAAGGGATACAAGAACTGATGTGCTAAGGAAGGTTTAGTGGTAACAAAGTCATGTAGCCAAATTGGAGGATTTTTATTTCTAGTGGATTTTCTCAATACAGAAGCAGCAGGCTGAGAGAGAGTGTGATTAGTAGTTGGGGAGAGAGCAGGTTCATGTTCCTACTCAGTGGAGAGAGTACCAGTATGACTGGATACGGAAGGAAAGAAAATAAAATCTGAAGAGATATCAGTATGAGACAATTACAGGACAGGAAATAAAGGAGAACCAGTAGAGTGTACTCGAAGGAAAAGAAAGGTTGATTCTTTAAACACAACACTCCTACTAATAAAAAAGATTTTGGTGAGAATATCAAATAGTTTGTACCCTTTCTGAGTAAAGGAATACCCCATGAAGACACAAGGTATGGATCTAGCAGCAAACTTATCTGAACCATAAGTACTAGAGGCATAACTAAGACATCCAAATACCTTCAAATGAGACAGGGATGGAGGCTGCTAATGTAACAGTTCAAAGGTGATTTATGATACAAAATTTTTGAGGGTATCCGATTAGCAAGTGCACAGCAGTGTCCACACATTCCCCCCAAAATTTTAGAGGTATACCTTCTTAGAATCTGAGGGATCTGGCAATTTCCAAAATAGATCTGTGTTTTCTTCTACCACTCCATTCTGTTGAGAAGTATAAACACATGAGGTTTGATGCAATATTCCAAGAGTAGACATAAGAGACTTATATTCATGGCTAAAGAACTCACATCCACTATCAGTTCTCAAGACTTTCACAGATGTAGAAAATAAATTTTGAATTCTAGTCAAGAAATCTCTTAGCACAACTATCACTACAGACTTGAACTGAATAAGAAACAACCAGGTGAATGTAGAGTAATCATCAACAATACTAAAAAAGAACCATTTATTATTGTAAGTAGGTACTCTATAGGGACCCCATATATCACAGTAAAGTAGACTAAGAGGATCCTTGGACATAGAGACGCTAGGTTGAAAAAGAAGCTTTGTGAGCTTAGCAAGAGGACAAACAGTACATTCATGATCTTCATACTTCAAATGACTTAGTGAAGCATTCCACTTCAACAGGAGAATGCCCCATTCTTTTATCCCAGAGAACACTGGAGTCAGACAGCAGCTGCACATTATTAGCACATCTATTTAAACTTCTTATCGGGATAGAACCATTTTTGAGAATGTATAACCCTTTATCTTCTCTACCAATCCCCAACACCATGCCAGTATAAAAATCCTGGAATATGCAAAAATTAGGAAAAAATCCCACTGAACACTGCAATTCCTTGGTTATCTTAGATACAGACAAGAGATTATATTTAAACTCAGGAAGATATAGAACATCAGAAATGGAAGAATTCATGAGCACACCAGAGGTGCCTTTGTGAGACACTAAAACCTCCCCACTTGTTGGTAGATATACTTTCCTTTGTGAAGATTTAGATATTTCATGGAAACTATGCAGCAAATCAAGATTCGACACCATATGATTAGTAGCACCTGTGTTAATGATCCAATTATCACTAACAATGGAACTAGTTAGAGCTAGCATAATACCTGCATTTGTTGTAGGTGGAGTAGAAGCCTTTTCCTCTTTTCCTTTATTCAGCAGCATCATAATCTGTTGGTATTGATCTGGTGTACAATGTGGAGTGTGAGATGATATATGTTGTACTGCACTAGACTGAGACAGCTGATCACTTGAAGAGTGTGTGTCCATAGAGTATCTAGAATCAGGATAGGTAGAAGGAGCAGCCTTCCCTACTTGGTGTGCATACTGTTCTGCTCCATTATTCTTACATTTAGGACAGTCTGAGGGATAACCAATTAGCTTAAAACATTGTTCCCTTGTGTGACCATTATAACCATAAAAATCACAAAACCACCAGGGACCTTTTCTGTGGAGCACCTCTGTAATTAGATACAGGTTTCCTTTTTTCATAACTTCCTGCAGACTTAGTTGGATTGTTAGATCCCGAGCTAGCAAGTCCCAGAAACACTCCTTGGCCTTTGTATCCAGGATTGTTGGTAAAAAAGGCTATTGCATCTAATGTATCAGTAACCTGACTGATAAAAGAACTAGAAGCTATGAACCGCTGACTTTCATGGTCAACCACTATGGAATAGACCTTGTTGATGGATGGAATAGGTATCATTAGCGGAATCTGGCTTTGACCCTAAAAGTATGTCTCATTAAGACCCATGAGGAACTACAAAACCCTTTGGTAATCAAAGTGTTATGCATAACTTCTAGACTTAGAACAATTACATCTCGGAGAGGGCATAAGTGCATCAAACTCATCCCAAAGAGTTCTCATGCGAGAGAAATAGTCAGCAATAGACAAAGTCCCTTGAGAGAGGGTAATAATTTCTCTATGTAAAAAAAAAACTCTAGAACCATTCACCTTATCAAATTGTTCTTTCAAATCAATGAACACATTATGAGCATTGGAGGCGTATATGATGCTACTCAATAGATCCTTTCTCACTAAATTCATAATCCATGAAAAAACTGTTGGATTAACTTGTTCTCATTGATTATGTAACGACTCAGGAAAGTGATTTTTTGGATATCTACCATCTACAAAACCTACCTTATTTTTTCCTACTAGACTTAATGCCATGGATCTGCTCCAAAGAGCATAATTCTCAGAACCAGGGAGTTGAATTGAAATAAGAGAGCTACCTGGAGTATCATTAGGATACAAATACAGAGGGTGATTATGGTCAATTCAATTGTACCAGATATACCTGTATTCCCAGGTGCTACAGTTGTAGTTGCAGATTCTGTAGTTGAGTTTCGAGTAACCGCCATTAACACAGCAGTGCAAGATGGGGACGATCAAACAACAACTATATTTCTCATTGATTAGGTGAAATCAGCAATCTCTAGAATCAATTATCACCTTCAATCAGCCATGATAGCTTTGATGCCATGTTAGATTTCTGTATTACTTGAGCTAAGAATAAGAGAAAATGAAGAAAAGGAAGGATATAGAAGAAGAAACTAATTTTTTACTAATTGAATTCTTTTTCATTAAGTCTCTATAGGCTTGCATTTATAGTGTTGTTTGTTAGCTTCATGTGACAGCTGTATAGTGATAGCTGTCACTTCTAACTAACTAACCTCCTAACACATACAATACACCCACTAACTTATTGTAACAACCATCAACTTGTTCACTACATTTTCTTAGCTCAACAGTAAACCTATGTGTATTTCTAAAATTTCAGCCCAACTTCCCCTCCTCCACCCATCTAAACTTGCCTTCTTGCCAACTCTAATGCATTTTTAGTTCATCTTGATTTCTTGAATCAACATGAAAATTATTGTTATTTTTCTCTTACGCCAGCTAGTCGCCTTCTTCTAAATAATGAGCCTTTAAATATTACGTCATTATTGTTTCTTACTCATGATTCAATCATTCAAAAATCATGTTTTGAGTTAAGTAGTTGGTTACAAGATGATTTCCCCTCTGTTTTTCATACAGCTCATGGGAAATCTCTTTAGGATATATGCATGATGTGGAAAAACAAAAATTAAGACAATTGGGAGATCTTTTTAATGATCCAATGGCTAGTGACTCAAGATTGATGGTTGATGTTGTTATGGAGAGTAAGCATGTTTTTTAGGGTTTACATCATTGGTGGATGTGGGAGGTGGCATAGGCACTATGGCAATTGCTATAGCCAAAGCTTTTCCTACCATGATGTGTGCTGTACTTGATCTCCCAAATATTATAGGTGAATGCAAGAAATTAATAATGAGAGTAACTTGAAGTTTATTGGAGGAAGTATGTTTGATGAGATTCCTCATGCTAATGCAATCTTACTCAAGGTATGTACAAAATGAGTACTTAAATACAAATGTGCTTCTCTTTAACAACTTAAATTTTTAGGTAAGACGTCCAAATACTTTAAAGGTCCCGCATTCGAGTCTTACTTGCATTTCATTATCTTGATGAATTAAATAAAATTGTTCTTTCTCTAACAATTTAGATCTATAGATGAGATAGTTATACATACTTTTAGCTTGTTTTTGGTATCCCCTAGATCTCCATTTGAATAATTTTTCACTAGTTAACTTGTTCATTATTCAACAGTGTATATTGCATGATTGGAGTGATAACGATTGTGTGAAGATACTAAAGAAATGCAAAGAGTCTATTTCAAGTAAGCATAAAGGAGGAAATCTAATAATTATAGACATAGTGATGGAAGAGGGTTTAGATAAGCTAATTAGTGATGAATTTGATAGAGCCAAACATTTTATGGATGTGATGATGATGACTCTTTATGCTGCCAAAGAGAGAACTAAGAAAAAATGGGAGAAATTCTTTGATGAAGCTGGTTTCAATGAATACAAAATGACTCCTTTGGGCTTAAGGTCTCTCATTGAAGTCTACCCTTAATTAGCTTGAAGCAATCTTGACAATTGAGAATATAACTAAGTAAACAAAAGTATGCATTTTTTCTTGTAGATTAAAATTTTATATCAATAAATGAAATGATCACATATTTTAATATGATAGCCGAGAAAGTAATGATTCTCGAATAGAATCTCACCACCACTTATTATTAAAAAAAGGGAACAAGCCTGCGTGTGTATATGGTGGTGGTGGTTGGGGCGAGGGGATTGAGAATATTATTATATAATCAATAATATGCTCTCTCTTTATGCTTAAACTTTTAGATGAGATGGTCACAATTTAATAATGGCAAGTTGGAAATAATATGGAATTATATCTTATAAGATGCATTGATAAATTTTCTACTACAATGTTTTAGTCTTTTGGTCACCCTTGTAAAGTGTGGCCTAAAGTAGCATAAAGTGTGACATTTGATCAAAGGCTACGCTTTTGGCCTTTAGGCCATACTTTTTAGGGGTGGGTCAAAAGGGCGTAACCATTGACTTTAGACCACACCTTTGGCCTATGAGTTACAAAGGTCATGCTTTGTAGCATCCCTTTGGCAACAGTTTTATTTGATAATTCTACACTTGAAAAGCGTGGCCTTAACTTTGTTATGGACACGTTTAAAAGTGCAACCTTTTATACCTCTTCTACAACAACACTTATAAAGTGTAACCTTTTCCTATGTACATGCACACAATTGACATTCCTATTGCCAGACTTTTAAAGTATGGCAACATTGTATAATTAGAAAATAATGATTTGGTTTGAATGTATATAACCAGAATATATATATATATATATGTATATATGTATATATGTGTATATATATATATACACACGCATAAATGATCTCAAATACCAAATAATTTATTTATATTATAGACTTGGTTTCTCTCTCCCTCTCTCTCTCTCTCTCTCTCTCTCTATATATATATATATATATATATATATGAAATATGTACATAATGGATCCCAAGGCATTATCTTAAGCTTTGAACAATAAGTAGACATGCTCGTATCATGGGAACTAAAGTAAATTAATTCTTACTCTTCTTAGTCAAACTAGGGGGATGTGGCCTATAGCGATGCGAATTTAAAGTTATAAAACATAAATATACATAATAGCAATTTACTTGGTACTTGATAGTATTTGTCAAGGAGCCAAGTGTTATATGTAGTTTTGATGATGAGCAGTTAAACTAAAAGGGACCAGGTCCCTGAATAAGTAAGGTATAGTACAACTAGCACATGTAATCTGCACACTTTTGTCATCTTGTGTAACAAACTTGCAGGTGCTATTTTGTACTGATTTGGACAGCTACACCAATGATCTTTCAAACCTTAATCATTACGAAATTTCCACACCTCTACATCAACGGGTTCACGCAAATTCTAAAGAGTGAAGAGAGGAAACAAAAACTTCATTTCAAGATTGCTCATGTTCTTATCTTTGTAATATGCTTAAAGAGTGAGTGAGTGTTGATTTGTAACTGAACTACTCATGCTATAAGAGTAGTGTCTGCTGGTTGAGAGAGTTAATTAGGTAGAGTTGTCTAAGTTTTGATACTGATTAGAGTTAATCAGTAGAGAGGGCCCTTGATAGAGTTACCAAGATGAGCTTGTAGTATAGTTATTACAAGCAAAAAGAGCCTAGAGTTAGGCTAAAATCTAAACTGTAATCAAGAGTTTGATTATAGTGGATTTGAGGTGCTTGTGAGGTAAAGTCGTGATTTTTTCCTTCCTGGATTTCCATATAAAAATCTTGTGTCTTTATTCTTCCTGTACTGTCCCTTACTCCGCTGTTATTTTCGTGTATTTTGCCTGAGATTGATTTTGAGGGACCTCGTCCTTCACAGTGTGGTGCAACCCCTAAGGTTTAAAATAATTGGTATCAGAGCCTGGTCACTTGTCACGACCTGAGCCGAGGCCCTGGCTGCGATAGGCATCCTGAACCATGAAGGCCATAAAGACCCCTTAGCATGTAATCATAAGCAAAATCCATAAATAAATCAAAGGGCGGAAGATATAATAGTATTCAATGGAGATTCATTACAATTTAAATTGTGTCAAGAAAATTATGACAGCACTATACTCAACTCTCGTCTCTAAAGCCTCTAATGAAAACTAACTATCTAGATAGGGACAAAGCCCCCGACTGGACCATATACTGAAAGACTCAACATATAAGTAAATGTCTCTCGAAAGATGGATGGCTCACTCATTTCTATCATATCCCAAGTGTTATACTGATGTGATGTACCATGGGACTATACCACAAAACTTAAAATATAAGGGGTCAATACACAATGGTACTGGCACGTAGAACAATTCAAAAACAAAATATATTTTTACACAACATAGGTGAGAGCATTTCATAAAAACATGTCAACATAAAAAAATTGAAAATACATGGGCATAATTTGATGAGCTTCAAAACATTTTCTTGTAATCATGACTCAATTCGTTTCTTTACATATGAGCTAGATGATACGCCCTACATTTCTATGATCCCACGGGCAATATGTAATCCGCCCTTGACTCGGCGGCCAAGCCCCCAATACAAGTTTGCCACAAGGATTGGAGTCTTTTTTCCCACTACACGATAAGGTCATCTCCAGCGTACAATCCCTAATTTGGGATATAATAAACCCGTATCAGCAAAACACAATTTCAGACTATGAGTTATCTGAACTCAAGCCTTCTTTGGATAACCAACTAGCTCTCTTTAAGCCCATTTTTAGTTCTTTAAAACTATGTTTCATGCTTATAAAGCATTCAATGCTTATTCTGTTAAGGGCATATCATCTTCGAGTATTGTCATACCTAAACATGCAAGTGATTCATATCATACCACATCATATCCACCCTTCTCATTCAAAAACATGCATATGATCACCCAAAGATTTTATCAAATAACAAGAGAGTTTTTATTTCAAAAGCATGTGCAAACTCATGCAAACACACTCTCTTTTCCAGACTTACATATGTGGTGGCAATTTCACGCATTAATCACATGCATTTTCTTCATCAGGAAACCATAGCATTTAGAATAGAAATCACCTCTTTGAAGAATATGTGAAACAACCATCCATAACAAGTGAAGAGGAATTTAAACTCAAGAATCATCTTCATTTGGTAAAACAACCCCAACATTAGTTATACATAAATCTCATGATCAAAAAGGGGCTTATAATTCATGCTCTCAAAGACAATTCACAATTCATACCATACAAGGACCATAAATTTCATCATGGGGAAGGGAATTTCACAAATCGCATTCATAAATTACTTTTTGAACTCAAATCAAATATGCACGACATTATAAATCAATCGTATGGAAAAACCCTACGATAAATACAACTTTCATCGAATTGGATCCATGATGCATGCTCTTGAAACAATTTTTCAAAACTCATTACATATAGATACATATATAACTTTAAAGCTTGTAAAAATCATAAAACCTATGCCTATGAGATTTAGGATAGCCCCACATACCTTAAGCTTCTTGATTGGTTAAGAAAGCTTGAATTTCTTGTTTTCTTGAGGAAGAGTTTGGGTTTGTTCTTGGGGAAAGGGAGGGTTTTTGATGAGTTGATTTGAAGAAAATGAGAAAATAATGCCCTTTTGGGTGATGTAAGTTGTTCTTTGGACGTTTGCGGTTGAGGGGGAAGGACCAAAGCACCCCTTGACCCTTCAAAATCTGAAAAAGTAAAGGAATTGACCAGGAGGCATACCCTTTAGTCTGGGGCGCTAGACCCCACGACGCCCTCTCTATCTCGGCAAAGTAGCCCCTTTGGCGTGGGCTTATTGCCTGCCCTTACTGCCTCTCACAAAAAAGGTCATAACATTTTGTTTGGATATCAGATTAAGGAGAATTTGGTATTATTGGAAAGATGACTCAATTATGTACAATTTGGTAGGTCTTGAGCTGAAAATTTCCACATGTGTAAGAAGTTATACACATTCAAAGTTGACCCTTGTAGAACGAATATCAACTTTGGATGAATCAAATATTCTTAGCACATCTCTTCTATAAGTGATTTATGTGAGCATTTTTCCCCTCCTAATCACTTCACATACTATGATAAAGATCATGACACATGAATTTAAATATAAGTTATGAGATTAGAGTTTGAACATGTAGGAATGACGGTTCAATTTCTAGCTTAAAAAGGCGGGGTGTTACATTAGCTCCCCTTGGAATCATTCGTCCTCAAATGATAGGTAGGAACTTGTTGAATCTCTAAAAGTATGGAATAAAGAATGTAATATCACATTGAATATTTTTCATCAACAAAATATGCAAAGGCATCAAAATAGCTTCATGATAATCCCTAGTGAAAGGAGTAAGCACGAAGTGTGAGAGAATAATAATTGATATAAAGATGATCTTGTATATGAGCTCTAGGGATAATAATCATCATAACATAAGATATGAGTTTATTAGACCTGATTTTACATCGGTAATAATCATGAAATGAGATATCACGGGAGATAGGAATAAAAGCATTCTCTACCTTACTAGATACAACAAATAGATTTTAACTTAAAGACACTACTCATCAATGCCCCGAACAATAAATAACATACTTCATCATTTCCAACTTACAATTCTCCCCTCACATATCTAACCACAAGAGTTCGAGTCCCACTACATAGTACGTCTATGTTGAAGCCTAACCCGGAGTCGAAAGGTGCTAACTTAAGCTATGGGACCCCATACTCTACATGCCTTTAAGAATATCACTTCACCTTATCACTATAATCCAACAACCTTAGTATTAATTCAAGGAGTACTAACTACATAGCGCATTGATTTGTGTTCTCATCAATCACAACATTCAAGACTATCATTACTACACCCACCTCGTGGATCTCCCCAATTAGACCAGCAAATTGAACCACTCTCACAATGATTTTTGCCGCATATCTTCTTCCTAACTATTTCATATAAATAAAGCTCATATGATTCTTCCCCCTTCACCTATAACCTTAGCTAAAGAAATCACATAAAAAATTTCACATTTAAGAACACCTACTTCCCCTACCTAAGTCACTACTACTCTTCCATAACTACAATCGTACTATCATTCGGATGGTCATTGAGGGACCCGAGCATAAGAATCATAAATGGGAATAACACTATTCTATTATGACTTATACTTGTTGTTATACTCAAGGTGGGACATAAGGTGAAGATACGATACAATAGACAAGAAGTTCTTCATATAGAAAGTATCTGGATCATAAGTAGAGACTCATTCGGGTATAAACACAGCACAACATGAGCTCTTAGGACTGGGCACAGTGAGAAATATGAGCACATATCTAAGTCGTATAACATAAAGACAGAATTCATAAAGTCAATGATTGATACTTGAAGCTATTTCTTCTCTTTTTAAGAGCTGAGATAGTCATGAGTTTGCATGAACCTTATCACTTTGGCTAATCCTGATGTAAAATGAATCGGTAACATATAAAAAGCACAGTTTTTAGAACTTAGAATGATATAAGACATGAACTTTTATGGATCATGAGAATCATAAAATAAAGCCTGAATACATGAAAGACTAGATTTACTGAGACATCATTGCTTCTAGTTTGGAGTTCGGAACATAACATGACTTACATAAAGAACTCAGACTTTAGACATAAGAAGGACTTGAATACATGAGAGCATTTTGAATTAGGGTACATCACCATAATTTCTACATGACTTCATCATAAAATGGGATTTTCATTGCATGTATATTAACACTTTCGAAATTCATTTCATATACATAAGTATATACTATTTAGATCTTGTTTAAAATAGTAAATCTACGCCCATTAGGTTTAGGATAGTCCCACGTACCTTAAGCTTCTTGATTTGGAGAAGAAAGCTTGAATTCCTTGGATTCTTGGGGAAAAGGATTTTGGATTTTGTTCTTGGGGAAGAATAACGGTTTTCTCTTGAGAGAGTTTACGATTAAAAGACAAATTATGTTTTTTGGGATCCCCAATTTCGTGTTATTGACTAATTGGGTAAAGAAAAATGACCCAAATACCCTTACAATTCCAAGAAACAAAAGTTGGACCAAATAGGAGAGGGGCGACACAGACCTTGGAGAGGGCGACTACCCCAGGCGTGCCCGCCTTAGAGCGGAGGACTAACCCGGGCGGAGCCCACCTTCCCTGGTGGTGCTACTGGTTTGGTTTTGCAAACACGCCCCTACGCTCGTCCGAAAATTTTGAAACTTACCCGACATATACTTTTTGACCTCCCTAAATATGAATCAACTTAAAAAATAACATTTCGACGATTTAAAAATCCAAAAACTCTAGGGGCCTTGAAAGTGACTAAGTCCTCAACACTTAGTGAAATTTTCAAGTCTTGGACCCCTTAACATGCAACAGAGAGCTGAATTGAGCTAAGATTAGCACGAGGTATTATAATATTTCCCCCTAGGGAACAAAGTCACACTCCTGAACTTGAGGATATAACCACTTATCAGATCTATACCCACAACTCTCAACACAAAAGGGTATCACCATGCACATAAACTCTAGACTTCCCTTAATAATTTTTAATATAAGGACACTAAATTCTTTCTAGGACATCCCCCTTTAGGGATACTAATCATAACCTCCTCCAAACCCTAAAGTCATCGACTTTTGACTAACATTTTCCTGGGCATGGGCATCTATGCTTCTAAACATTTGACACTCCATCTTCAACTCCTAAGATTACTAGAATTAAACCTCTAACCACACAACTTACAACTTAATAAAATTTATACAACTATACCAAAGGTGTTTATTTCCTCAATTCAACTCTAAAGTATACCATATAACCACTCCCCAGACTTCTCTATACTACAAAATTCGAGAATATGATCTAGGTACACATGACACTCATACATATGAAACCTTATCTAACAACATGCTACCTTGGGTTCAACTTATTCTTTATATATACTTACGCCCTTACCCCCTAAATGATCAACCACAATTCATCATTTTAACACTAGCCTCGTGCATATGTATATCACAATTATCTATTTTTTTTTACACAAGTTTCCTACCTAGTCTATTTCACACCTCACATCAAGCCTCATAATTCATTCCCACAAAACAAGCATCATTAGTCTTAAGCTACTATTCTTATCACCACAATCCATAACTTAAGTTCAAGCCTATTGTACAACCCCAACATGTAACACCGATGAAGCATGTCACATACTATACTATTCCATCAAATTCGAAAATCAACCCAACTACGCCATTTAACTTAACTACCGCCCCCAATTTTATTCTCTCCACAACATTACTACTACACCTTAGAATCAACCACAAACCTTCTCACCTGCAGCACTAGTTTACAACTACTAAAGAAAAGAAAGTTAAGTGGGTAAAGTCACATAATAAGAATTGTCGATCTTAATCTTATAATATAACCCACTATGATCTTATCAACATATTCCACTTTCTCACATCATATTTACTTACCCATACATACATCCCACTGCCTTCAAATTCCATATACACCAATGAGTCTCTACCCATAACTTATTGACAAATCTACCCTTTTCCATTCATAGCCTATAAATGATTTCTATAACCACCATAATATCCACCATGGGATCCTTCCCTATTTTGAATAAATAACAATCTTTCCAATCACTTGCTTCACAGACTACCGTACAATTCACAAATCTTTCTACAACATTTGCTAATCACCATAAAAGAGCAAACCACCCCTCAGTCAAGGGTTATACAACTAAAACTACTTATTTATGTGAAAGTCACCCCCACTTTGACTTCTAGACTTATGGATACAAGAAAGACAAGGGATCACAAAACAAACACCAAAACCAGTCCACAAGTTCAAAGAACTGAGGACCCACTCAGATTCATAAATAGGAACAACAATACATGAGATAGGGGTGTGTTTCAACACCTAAAAATCCACCACAAACTAATATTATCAATAATGTGAAGGACACGAAGAACAATAACAATATTATAACAATACTCACGAGTTCTATAAGCAAGACACACAACGATTACAAGATTACAATGAACAAAAGGATAGATAGATAGACTACATGAAGGAATAATCTTAAGAACACAAGAACATATTTCACTCTTGGATCCTTAACACTACACACAATAATTCACCTATCTCATAAGTTGGCACAAGAGAGACCTTGATCTCCCAAGCATCTAACATTTCCAAGCTTGAATCCAACATGAATGATTCCGCACTCAAGTTGAAACCTAGTTACAATTGGCCAAGGAGCGCCTTTCTCTCAAGAGAAATATTTCTAAGTGTTACGCGTTCATATTCATCAAAATCTAAGTAATGATACCCTACAAGGTTCTATATATATTGTATTATAAAATAAAGTATTAAATGACCCAAAGGCCCCCCAAGAGTGGGCCGCCCATTAAGTGTATGGTGTGGACTATTTTGGTGCATAATTAGGTCCTCTTTAGCTCTTCAATTGCACACACTAAGTCTCAGACCCAATATACACTGCCATAAGTCTATATCCGTGATTATTCCTGTATCATCCTCTCCATCTTGAGAGGAATTTGCCCATAAATTCACGACTTTACCTCGTTCAATTGGCCACTTTAAAATAAAACCTACTCAAAACAGTCAGTAAATAAGTCATTAAAAACCAAGTCAAAAATAGTCCAAAAAAACATGAAGAATTCGAGGGCTCAATAACAACGTCTCAGCCAACATCTTCATTTTGAACCTAGGCTTTCTCTCCATCTTAAGCCTTGTCTTCATCCTCATCCGAAACACAGTGAATGACAAAGAAAACACTAAACACATCCCACCTCTTTTCTTGGTAGTGGGTTCCTTAGGGTTCCTTACGTCTTTCCCTCAACTTCTCTTCCATCATATATGCATCATTGTAGACTCCATGTCCCTCATATTTTTTTTACTACACTCCTCTATATGGATATATTAGTTTAGGTGAAATGAAGTTTCAGATAAAAAGATTGATTTGGTAATGTGTAGCTTTAGTTGTGGAGCTTGGATGGAAGGAGATTGGCTTCCAAGTCCTTCTTGTTGGACTTGATCAAATTGAGGGAGAAGTGACCTACTTAAGTCTCGGGATGGAGGACATTTGGTGGCTCGGCTTTTGTCTATGTCATTTGGTGGTGGTCTTGGAGGATTGATTATTTGAGGTAATGTTTCAAAAGTAGAAACACGAGACTTCCTTTGACTCTCCACTCAATCCACCCTCTCAAGCATAGTAGGCTTATCCAAGCCTAATTTTTCAAGACCCGCATTTGCCTTAGCTATTTCTTGGGCAATAGCATTAAGGTGGGCCAAAATGGTATCCACTATGGCCAAGGAGTTACCTACAAATAGTAAACACGTTAGTTGTACAAAATATCCTCACTCTCTCTTTTTATTTCATGTCTATCAGATCCCTCACTCTCAATCTCACAAGTGTTGCAAGCTTGCTTGTACTCCAAGAGGCGTTGAGAGGTGAATTCAACATTTACAATGACTCCCAAGAGTAAGGAAAAAACACACAAGGATGAATTATAGTGACCTAAAAGAATTAAGACACACAAAGGAAAGTTAACATGAAGAACGGTTTCAAAACTAACTTACATTCTAGTAAATGGTCACTAGCTTGTAAATTAGTATTGGAATCAACAATCAAAACTAAGAGAACAACAAATTGAAACTAGAAGATCAAAATTTGAGCTTAAAATATGTTGCGTGAACAGTAAAAGTGATGATGTGGCAGCCTATTATTGGTTAGGATTTTGGCGCCATTTTATTCACCCATTTGAATCTTGATCACTTTACAATTTGAAATAGTGAATTTTAGTTAATGGAGGGAAGACTACAAGTCTTGGAACTCTTTTCAATTTTCAAACACAAGTCTTGACTTGATTAGTACTATTCCCACAAAACAAGGTCCTTAAAATATGGAAAAGTGGTTGAAAAAGTTTTTGTCAAGTCAAAGATTGATGTGATCAAGTCTTCTCACCAACAAGTCTTGTAACTTTATATTCCACCTTTTTAGATCTAATAGGCACCTTTATGTTGGTCAAGATATGAAAATGGATGAAGAACAACAAGAACACAACAACAATCTTCAAGAACCACAACAGCATCAACATATTCAAGAACAACCCGCCACAATAAATCACCAACAAACGGCCAAGTCCCCTTTGTGTTGTGTTTCGGTTTTAGCAAGAGAGGAAGGTTATGATGAACAACAAGAACACTACAACAACCTTTCAAGAAAAACAACAATATCAACCAACGTCCTATCAAATCCACAACAACAAGAACAATACTAAATGGCCACAACAATGTTTGCAATAACAACTTTTAACAAGTTCAAGCTCAAGTTTAAATCTAGACTCGAAGAAAACTAACACTACAAACACACAAGACAAGTAAAAGACTCCTAGATCTAGACTTAAGAACAAATCTTGGCTAAAACACCACAAGAACACAATTTCGTCCAAGACAACAACAATGGATAGATTGCTATTTTTGGGAATTTTTAGTTTTCAGCAATTTTTTTTTATTTTCAAGTTTACGAGCCCAAAATTGATCTTGTGGGAACAAGATGAAGCCATGCTCTGATACCAAATGATACAAGAATGACAAGGGACCATGAAACAAATATCAAAATCAATCCATAAGTTCAAAGAACTAAGGACCCTTTTGATGATCACATTCGGATTTACAAACAAGAACAACAATCACAAGATACGGATGTGTTTCAACACCTAGAATGCCACCACAAACTAATATTATCAACAAAATGAAGGACGTGAAGAACAATAACAATATTATAACAATACTCATTGGTTCCACAAGTAAGACACACAACGGTTACAAGAGTACAATGAATAAAAGGATAGATAGATAGACTACATAAAGGAATAATCTTAAGAACCCAAGAACATATTCCACTCTTGGAACCTTAACACTACACACAACAATTCACCTTATCTCTTACGTTGGAACAAGAGGGACCTCGATCCCAAGCATCCAACATCTCCAAGATTGAATCCAACATGAGTGATTCCACACTCAAGTTGAAACCTAGTTACAATTTCAGCCAAGGATGGCCTTTCTCTCAAGAGAAATATTTCTAAGTGTTACACTTTCATATTCATCAAAATCAAAGTAATGAAACCCTACAAGGTTCATATAGTGTATTACAAAATAAAGTGTAAAATGACCTAAAGGCCCCTCAAGAGTAGGGTGCCCACCAAGTGTATGGTGTGGACCCAAAGGCCCCTCAAGAGTACGTTGGCACAAGAGGAACCTCGATCTCCCAAGCATCCAACATTTCCAAGATTGAATCCAATATGAGTGATTCCACACTTTCAGCCAAGGATGGCCTTTCTCTCAAGAGAAATGTTTCTAAGTGTTACACTTTCATATTCATCAAAATCTAAGTAATGAAACCCTACAAGGTTCTATATATAGTGTATTACAAAATAAAGTGTAAAATGACACAAAGGCCCCTCAAGAGTAGGGTGCCCATCAAGTGTATGGTGTGGACTGTTTTGGTGCATAATTAGGTCCTTTTTATCTCTTTAATTGCACACACCAAGTCTTGGATCCAATATTCACTCTCAAAAGTTCATATCCGTGATTATTCCCATATCACTTGTGACTTTATATCACTAAGGCCGTTGCCAGCGTACAATCCCTAATTTGGGACATAATAAACCCGTATCGACAAAATACAATTTTGGGATATAAGTTATCTAAACTCAAGCCTTCTTTGGATAACCAACTATCTCTCTTTAAGCTCATTTTTAGTTCTTTAAAATCATGTTTCACGCTTATAAAACATTCAATGCTTATTCTGTTCAGGACGTATCAGCTCTGGGTATCGTCATTTCAAACTTGCAAGTGATTCACATCATACCACATCGTATCCACCCTTCGCATTCAAAAATAAGCATATGACCACCCAAAGATTTTATCAAATCACAAGAGAGTTCTTATTTTAAAAGCATGTGCAAACACACTCTCTTTTCAATACTTAAACATGCGGTAGCCAATTCACTCATTAATCACATGCAGTTTTTCATTCAAAAACCATAGCATTTAAAATAGATATCACCTCTTTGAAAAACAAGTGAAACAATCATCCATAACAAGTGAAGAGGCATTTAAACTCAAGAATCACTATCATTCGTAAAAAAAACCCAACATTAGTTATACATAAATCTCATGATCAAAAAAGGACTTATAATTCATACTCTCAAATCAAATTCACAATTCATACCATGCAAGGACCATAAATTTCATCATGGGAAAGGAAATTTCACAAATCACATTCATAAATCACTTTTCAAACTCAAATCACATATGCATGAGATTATAAATCAATCTTATGGAAAAAACCTATGACAAATACATACTTTGATTGAATTGGGTCCATGATGCATGCTCTTAAAATAATTTATCAAACCTCACTGCATGTATATATATATATACATACATATATTATTTTAATGCTTATAAAAATCATAAAACCTATGCCCCTGAGATTTAGGATAGCCCCACGTACCTTAAGCTTCTTGATTAGTGAAGAAAGCTTGAATTCCTTATTTTCTTGAGGAAGAGTTTGGGTTTATTCTTAGGGAAAGGGAGGGCTTTTGGTGAGTTGATTTTGAAGAAGATGGGGGAAAAATGCACTTTGGGGTGATATAAATCGTTCTTGGGATGTTTGGGTTTGAGGGGGAAGGACCAAAGTACCTCTTGACCCTTAAGAAGCTGAAAAAACTAAAGGAATTGACCAGGCAGCACGCCCTTTATTCTGAGGTGCTAGACCCCACGACGCCATCTCTATCCCGGTGGAATAACCCCCGCGACGCGGGCTTATCACCTGCCCTTACTGCCTTTTACGAAAAAGGCAATTACTTTTTGTTTGGGTATCGAATTAAGGAGAGTATCGTTGGAAAGCTGACTCAATTATCTACAATTTGGTAGATCTTGAGCTGAAAATTTCCACATATGTAAAAAGTTATACACGTTCAAAGTTGACCCTTGTTGAATCTAATATCAACTTTGGATAAATCAAAGATTCTTAGCTCAACTTTGCTATAAGTGATTTCTATGAACATTTTTCACCTCATAATCACTACACATACTAGGATAAATATCATGACACATAAATTTAAATATAAATTATGGGATTAGAGTTTGTACACATAAGAACAACGATTTGATTTCTAGCTCGAAAAGGCGGGATGTTATATTATCTCTCCCTTGGAATCATTCGTCCTCAAATAATGGGTACGAACTTATTGAAGCTCTAAAAGTATGGAATAAAGAACGCAATCTTGCATTGAATATTTTTCCTCAACAAAATATGCAAAGGCATCAAAATAGCTTCATGATAACCCCTAGTGAAACGAATAAGCACAAAGCATGAGAGAACAAGAATTTAAATAGAGATGATCTTGTACATGAGTTCTAGGGATCATAATCATCACAACATAAGGCATAAGTTTATTAGGCCTGATTTTACATTGGTACTAATAATGAAATGATATTTCATGGGAGATAGGAATAGAAGCATTCTCCACCTCACCAGATACAACGAATAGATTTAAACTTAGAGACACTACTCATCTATGACCCAAAAAATAAATAACATACATCATCATTTCAAACTTACAATTCTCACATCACACATCTAACTAAGAGAGTTCGAGTCCCACTGCATAGTACGCCCATGTTAAAGCATAACCCAGAGTTAAAAGATACTAACTTAAGCTACGGGACCCCATACTCTACATGCCTTTAAGAATATCACTTCACCTTATCATTATAATACAACAACCTCAATCTTAATTCAAGGAGTACTAACCACATAGTACATTGATTTGTGTTCTTATCAATCACAATATTCAAGTCCATCATTACTACACCCACCTCATGGATCTCCCCACTAAGACCAGAAAATTCAATCACTCTGACAAAGATTTTTGCCACATATCTCCTTCCTAACTATTTCACATAATGAAAGTTCATCTCCTTCTTCCCCCTTTCACCAATAACCTTAGCTAAAGAAATCACATCAAAATTTTTACATTCAAGAACATCTACTTCCCTTCCTAAGTCACTACTACTTTTCCATAACTACTATCGTACTATCATTCAGAGGGTCATTGAGGAACCTGAGCATAAGCTTCATAAATGGGAGTAAGACTATTCAATATGACTTATACATATTGCACTACTCAAGGTGGGACATGAGCTGAAGATACGATACAATAGACAAGAAGTTCTTCATATATCAAGTGTCTAGATCATAAGTAGAGAGTCGTTCGGGTATAAACACAACACAACATGAGCTCTTAGGGATGGGCACAATGAGAAACATGAGCACATACATCCTGAGTCATATAACGCAAGGAAGGAATTCATAAAGTCAATGATTGAGACAATGATTGATACTTGACGTTATTGCTTCTCATTTTAAGAGCTGAGATAGTCATAAGTTTTCATGAACCTTATCACTTTGGATAATTCCGGCGTAAAATGAATCGGTAACATATGGAAAGCACAGTTTCTTAGAACTAAGCATGATATAAGACATGAACTTTTATGGATCATGAGAATCATAACATAAATCCTGAATACATGAAAGACTGGATTTACTGAGACATCATTGCTTCTAGTTTGGAGTTCGGAACATGGCATGACTTACATAAAGAACTCAGACTTTAGACATAAGCAGGACTTGAATACATGAGAACATTTTGAATTTAGGGTACAACACCATAATTTCTACATAACTCCATCATTAAACGGGATTTTCAATGCATGTATATTAACACTTTCTAAATTCATTTCATATGCATAAGTATATACTATTTAGATATCATTTAAAATAGTAAATCTACACCCATTAGGTTTAGGATAGTCCCACATACCTTAAGCTTCTTGATTTGGAGAAGAAAGCTTGAATTCCTTGGATTCTTGGGGAAAAGGATTTTAGATTTTATTCTTGGGGAAGCAGAAGGGTTTTCTCTTCAGAGAGTTTATGATTAAAAGACAAATTATACTCTTTGGGGTCCCTAATTTCGTGTTATGGACTAATTGGGTGAAGGAAAATAACCTAAATGCCCTTAAAATTCCAAGAAATAAAAGCTGGACGAAATAGGGGAGGGGCAATGCGAGCCTTGGAGTGGGAGACTACCCCAGTCAACGCGCGCCTTAGATTAGGAGACTAACCCAGGCGACGCCCACCCTTCCTGGTGGTGCTACTAGTTTAGTTTTCCAAACACACCCCTACGCTCGTCCAAAAATTCTGAAACTCACCTGACATGCACTTTTGACCTCCCTAATAGTAATCAACTTAAAAATTAACATTTTAAGGTCGGTAAGATCAATTTACAAATCTAAAAATTCTAGGGGTCTCAAAAGTGCCTAAGTCCTCAATATTTTGTGAAATTTTTAAGTCTTGGACCCCTTAAAATGTAACTGAGAGTTGAATTGAGATAAGGTTAGTACAGGGTATTACAATGTCTCCCACTTGGGAACAAAGTCACACTCAAGAACTTGAGGATATAACCTCTCATCAAATCTATACCTATAACTCTTAACACAAAGAGGTATCAGCATGCACATAAACGCTGGACTTCCCTTAATAATTTTTAATGTAAGGACACTAAATTCATTCTAGGATATCCCACTTTAGGGACACTAATCATAACCTCTTCCAAACCCCAAAGTCATCGACTTGTGACTAACATTATCATGTGCATAGGCTTGATAAATATAACAGGATCTCATCTTGTAAAAATGCCAAATAGAGCTAGGTTTTCTTGAGGACTGCACATGAAGGTACTACTAATGTGAAGGATTCAAAATTAGACATGATGACTACTCAGTATAAAACCTTCACCATGAAATAAGAAAAAACTATCCAAGAATTTCATACAAGATTCACTTTAATCACAGATGAGCTTCATTGCTTAGGGGAAGTGATTCCAGTTTATAAGCAAGTAAGAAAGATTCTTGGTGTTCTACCTAAGTCCTGGGAAAGAAAAGTGGATGCTATAACTAAAGCAAGAAACTTGAAGACCCTCACTATGGATTAACTGATAGGAAATCTAAAAACCTATAAGCTCAAAAAGCAACAAGAGCTAGAGAGAAGAAAGTTAAAAGAGAAAAATATCTGGCATTGAAGGCTTTAAAATATGACCCAAATGAAGAGGACACTAAATGTTGCCTACTTAGAAAAAAATTGTAAATGCTATGAGGAAAAGTAGGCAGTTCCAGAGAAGTGAAAGCAGCAGTAGAAAAGGATCCACTATGGAAGTCTGTCACAAATATGGAAGTCTTGAGCACTTTATTAAAGATTGTCCGATGCACAAATTGGACTATCAGTATTATCTCAAGACTGGTGGTGACAAAGGAAAGAACAAAGACCTAGCCCCTATAAATTAAGCAAAAAAGGCTGCAACAGAGTATGCAATAAGGCAGGCTCTAGCAATGTATGGAGACTTCTCTAGTGAATCTAAGAAAGATGAGAAGAAGGATGATGTTTCATGCTGGCAGTAGAGGATGAGAAAGTGACCTTTGATTCCTAATTTGCTTTTATGACAAACATTAAAGATGAAGAAGAAAATGAGGTAACACTTTCTGACCTTACAGAAAACCTGGATAACTATTTTTTTAGAAGGATTAAAAGGCTAGAAAATGTACTGATTGACTCCATATGTGAAACAAATAAGAAAAAAATTGCTCCAAAAGTAAAGGTGGAAAGTCAAGAGCTTGAGTTAATAGCTCTAAATCTGCAAATATCTGAAACTGAAGAATAGGTTACTAAGTTAAAATCTGAAAATTCAAGCTTAGTTAATCAACTAGAGAAAGCTAATAGTGCCTGAGATAAGGAAAAAAATAATGATCTAGAAGGAAAGATAAAAGATCGGGAGCTAAAATTAATAGCTTTGACTCTTTAGAAATCTAAAACTGAGCAACAGGTTGCTAAGCTTAAATTTGAAAATCTAAGCCTGGTAAGTCAACTGAAGAATGTAGATACTTCAGAGATTAAAGGAAACAAAGAAGCATCACAGTTCCAGGGTCTACTTGAAGAAAAATTGGATGATTCCCCAAAGAATCTTATATCTGCTCTCCAGAAGAATGAGAAGTGAAGAATTGAAAAGATACCTGCAATGGACTACATCCTCTCAGATCATTTTTAACCTAACCAGTCAAGGTGCTTATAATAGAAAAGGACTTGGTTATCAAGGAAAATTTGATCATGATGATAACAAAAGGTCCATAAGACTCTATGTACTTATTGTAGAAGAGTGGGAACACAAAGAAAAATTGTCAAAGCTAGATTAGAGCCAGAATGAATGGTTCCAGATTTATTTAGCAGGGAAACACATTCTATGGGTCTCAAGCATTACAAAGTTATGAAAATGAACCCTCTACCGAGATGGGCCAAAAGGGATTTGATAATACCTTTGTCATCCTATTAGGAACTCAGGCGCAAGTGGGTTCCTAAATCTGACAAGGGATCGTGGTCTCAGGTATGAGGAAGAGAATTGTAGTCAAGAATGATTATTAAAAATGAGTGATCTAAAAGCTCAAGGTTGAAAAGTTTGATTGTATTCTCTCTCTCAAAGACACTCCAAGATGGAAGTGCCTCGGGTGAAATAATCAATTTCAAAACATCTGATCCATGGAAAAATATAGCTGAAAATCTCCATGACAAGAAGGAAATTGTATGATTTGAAGAAAAAAGGGTTGGTGATGCTGAAAAAGATGAGTAGAGGTTGAAAGATGCAGATAAGAATGGTAATGATGTAAAATATCAGTCATTGATCCCATCTCAAGACTAAAAAGGGGTCATGATAAAAATCTCATGGACCTGGTTCCTAGGAAACTCATCTCAGAAGAAGGAACTTCAGTAGTGTGAATAAAGTCAAGTCTGGGACCTGATCCTTAAACATACATTAAGAACAGACTGTAGAATAAGAAGAGTGTGAAGAGGCAAAAGGCTAAAGTAGGATTGATCTCATCAAACTAACCTATCTTGTGATTCAGTATTTCCACTCAATTGGCTATGCTTAGGAGACCGGTATCCTTAGTAAAATAAGTACATATGAGTCTAACTCAGTACTATACCTTTGTATGTTTGCCCCCATAGGAATATCTAAGAAGTAGACAAATATGACAAAGCACAAACTTGAAGATTCACTCAAAGGAGAGGGACCTGGTCCCATCTCTCAGGTTAGTATCACTACAGTATGCTTTAATAATCATAAAATATTGTCTAGAAAGACATGTGTTTTCCTTTTCTAAATAAAAGTTGTCAAGTCTTTTTCAAAATAAAGAGTTGCTCTTACTAGGATCAGACATGTCATTTCAAAAGGAACATCTTTTGATGACAACGACCACCTCTTCAAGTTTCTAATTCAAGCTATTTCTCATTCTTAGTCTCAAATCATCACTCTTTGCCTCCTCTAAACCAAATTGTTCCTTCTCATTCTCATTCTCTCATAAAACCAAATGACTGGCATTACTATTTCTTTAAACCCAGCCACAAACCCCAAAGTGGATAAAACTCTAAAAAATCAAATTGAATATGCTCTCATTGAATACCCTGATCCTTTAGCAACCAAAGCCATAGAAAACCTCACCTTAGTCCTCCAAATTGAAGTTTGGTAACCTTACTTGAATAAGGGAGAAACACATAGCTGTCAAAGAAAAGGAAAAACTCTGAGGGACCTGATCCCAAGAAGAGAAAAGTTTCTATTAAAAAAGAGAGAGACAAAGTAATGAAACCAAAGAAAGAGATGAGGGGATATGGCTATTTAAAGAAAGAATAAAATGTTGATGACTCAGAAGATTCTGTCAGGAAAAACTCTTGATCCCAAGATATGTGAGAAGCATGGAATGATAGAGTTGGCAGAGTATGCCAGGCACCAAGGATGGTAAAGGTAAAGGAATTACACCATAGAATTCTCAGAAAATGGGGAAGTCTGAATGCCCAGGTGTAAGGAAAGCTTGGTAATCTAGATAAGGAATCAACACTTATGGAGAATGAATGCATAAAGGGAAAAGTTGAGTTGGTAGTGGTTCAAGAAAAGCTGAAAATGGAAATAGAGAAGTTAAGAATCAAGTTGACTACCAAAAATACTGAAATAGACTTGGGAAGAACAGAATCAGAAATTGTCTTCTAATGGACAAAGTGCTATTGATGAACTTGCACATGAAAATACAAAACTCCAGGCAAAAGTGGTTGAACTAAATACTAAAGTGAAGGACCTTACCAAACAGTTGTTAGTTGATCTCATTGTTGAAAATGCAATAATGGAGATGTTGTTTAATTCCTTTTCACCTAATCCTCCCTCTATCTGAGCCTTGTTATCCTCATTCCCTCATCAACCCTGTGCCAGTTTTATACCCTAATTCTCATGATGGCATTTAAAGGTAGTTATTTTTATGGTGGTTATTTTAGTTTACTATACTGGTACTGACTGTTATGAATGGAAGAATCTTGTTCTGTGTGTTACGCTTGTTCCTTTTGCAGGCTATTCTTTATGTTAGTGTTGCCCTAGTGGCCATGAGTTAACTAATTTGTACTTAATTTACTCCTGGTTTACTGACTCAGTTTTCAATGATGCTAAAAGAGGAAATACTGAGTTACATACAGTAGGGGAACTAGGTACCAGATAAATGCGATTGGCATGTTGATAGAGGAGAGTATGTGATGTACTAAATGGATGAATGAATGGAGTCATGTTGACAGGGGGAAGTGTGCAAATGCAAGTGCATGTTGACAGGGAAAGAAATCAACGGTTTTTTCTTCAAATGACAACAAGGGACCAGGTCCTTGTGTTGCATAATGGAGGAAGTAAGATGATAGGGTGCACATTGACAGGGGAAGAAATAAAAGGTTTTTTCTGCAAATGACAACAAGGGACCAGGTCCCTGTGTTGCATAATGGAGGAAGCAAGATGATAGGGGGAACATTCATCTTCAGATGGTAATCACTCTGATTAAATGTGATGAATGTGCATTGATGTTCAGATTGTATGATTTGGTTTGTCATCATCAAAGGGGGGAAATTGCTATATGTAGTTTTGATGATGAGCAGCTAAATTGCAAGGGCCCTGGATATGCAAGGCACAGTACACCTGGCACGCGTAATTTACACAGTTTTATCATCTTGTGTAACAAACTGGTCCAATTATCTTTCAAGACCTAATCATCATACAACTATAAAAAGAAAAAGATGCCTATACATCAATAGGTTTTTGCAAATTCTAAAAAGTGAAGAGAAGCAGCAAAAACTCCATTTTAAGATTGCTCAAGCATTGTTCATGTTCTTATCTTCGTAATATGCTTAAAGAATGAATGAGTGTTCTTGAGTGAGTGTTAATTTGTAACTGAACTACTCATGTTATAAGAGTAGTGTCTTCTTGTTAAGAGAGTTGCTTAGGTAAAGTTGTCTAAGTTTTGATACTGATTAGAGTTAATCAGTAGAGAGGATCCTTGGTAGAGTTACCAAGATGAGCTTGTAGTAGAGTTATTATAAGCGAAAAGAGCATAAAGGTAGGCTGAAATCGAGACTATAATCAATAGTTTGATTATAGTGGATTTGAGTTGCTTGTGAGAGCAAGCTGTGGTTTTTTCCTTCCTGGATTTTCATGTAAAAATCTTGTGTCTTTACTCTTCCTGCACTTTCCCTTACTCCGTGGTTATTTTCATGTATTTTGCTTGAGATTGATTTTGAGGGACCTGGTCCCTCACTGTGTGGTGCAACCCCCAAGGGTTTCAACACCATGTTTTACAAAATAATTTTATACATCTTATTTATATAGATAACAAAATTCAGTTCCTCCTTAGGTTGAGATTTTTAATCATAAGCTAATACATGTTTCTAGGGTGTCAAAATGAACCCAAATTAAGTTGATCCATCCAATTCGTTCAATATTTAATGGGTTGGGTTTAAGATAATTTACTATTGGGTAAATCTCAGGTCATTAAGTCTCAACCCATTTTTAAATTGGGTTCAGATGAGCCCATTTAATTTCACTTTAACTCGTTTAATAGGAAAATGATTTCCTTAATGAAAGTAGGAAAAAAAAGCAACAATGTGTCCTCCCACTCTCAAAATCGCTTACCTCACCTCACCTCAACTCCACTACACCCCCATCTTGCCCCACCCCTCTTCGCCTTCATTAAATAATTTTTTTTATTTCTTAAAAGGTTTTTTATAAAAAAAAAAATTGTGCCCCCACCCCACCTCATCCCCCTCCCCCTCCCTACCCCGAACCCCCACCCCAAAAAATTAATTCTTTTAATTTAAAAAAAAAAATTCTTACCCCACGATCAAAACGCTACCCTCCCCCTTCTCCGCATTCCCTACCACTCTCAAAAAAGATTTATTTTAGAAATATTTTTTAAAAATAAATAAATAAATTTATTTATTTCATAAAAAAAAAAAAATCTTACCCCAACTCCCCCTACCTTCTGCACCCCCGCACCCCCCTTATACGACATACCCCATCCCCCAAAAAAATATATTTTTTAAGAAAAAATAAATTTCATTTTTTTATAGAAAATAACTTTTTTACCTCAACCCTCATCTCTTCCCTACCACCACACTGCTTCCAAATTATTTTTTTCAAAATAGTATTTATTTTTTAAAAAAAATAATTTTTTCTTCAAAATAAAATTCTTATCCCAATCCCATCACCCCCTAACCCCCACGACAAACCCCTTCCCCCAAAATTATTTTTAAAAAAAATTAATTTCTTTTTTCAAAAAAAAATGATTTCTTTTTTCAAAAAAAATTAATTTTTTTTTTTTCAAAAAAGGATTCTTATCTCAATCCCATCCTAAACCCCACATCCCTTCCTGAAAAAGAAAAAAATATTTTTAAAAAAGCTAATTTTTTAAAAAAAAATTCTTACCCCACCCCTACTCCCACCCTCCCAACTTCCCAATCTCATTCAAATCTGTTTTCTTGAGTTGGATTTACAAGGGTAAATATCAATATGTTAATATTTTTTAGACTAAGCGGGTTAAATTAAACAGGTTAAGATCGAACTTTATTTTTACCCATTTCAATCCAAAGTAAATTTTTGACGGATCATGACCCAACCGATATCCAATTCAACCCATTTAATATCTTCAATATCAACCCAACCCGCCTATTTGACACTCCTACGTGTTGCATAAAGTATAGAGAGTCAGTAGTATTAAGTGTGAATAAAGTATTATTTGAGACAACTTGTTATTAAGTGGTTAAATGAAATATAGAAGCAAACGAAGAAATGAACAATCTAGAATGTGCAGCTTGAAAATGCAACTAAGCTTGTGGATGAAGGTTATGGAAGTGAGGAAGGAAGCAATACATAGACGTACAAATGAAAACAAGAACTTATATTTGTCGTTAAATGACAGTTTTATGTACTAAATTCTGCTAAAAATGTTTTACATAAACGTCCTAGTGCCGCTACATCCTCCCCTATGCGCAATACAATCAAAGCCACTACATATATACTGCAAATCCACTTAGGTACTTCTTTAAAAATGGCTTGAATTTAGAGTTCTAACAAGAATTAAACAGAGGATAGAATTTAACAAGTTCAAGAGCAATGTAAAACCAATAGTTGAGCAATGTAACAATCAAAGAGCAAGTATCTATAGCTTTCTGCTTTTGATGGTCACTGACAGTGCATTTTTCTCTTGCCATATCAAGGACATTCCTGTAATTCAATTATAATAAAGAAGGATACATAACCAACAGCCGTATATGAATACAAATATCAACTTAATTGCAATGTAAAAACAAATTAAGTAGCATTTGATTGATATTGTTCTCTAAAACAAATTTTAAGAATTCATATTCTTGTAGATGAAGCTTCTTTAATGGTGCTGGTAATCGGTTCATCCTTATCTACATATCTCAAGTTCGGATTGTCTACACTGATTTCATTTATACTAAATAAAGTCATAAAGACTTGAAAAATGTATTCCATTAACACTTCTCATTAACAGATTAACTAAAGCAGCAGCAGTGACATCATTTTCATTATGGGAGTCTAAAATATGAAAAAGGTAACATGCAAAAAGTCAAAAGAGGTCCCACATCTCCTATGTATTACATAAAATGTAATTTTAAATTTTAACCACACCTAATATTTACTCAAACTAATGAATACATGACGCATTTCTTCACATATCCTTGTTTGTTCAATGATCATAGTGTCCGGACCAACTTTCATATGTACCTCGACTAATTTCACGGGATACCTATCGTCTCCACTAGGCACCAACAACAGGGTTCATGCAAGTTTTCACTCATCACTACACCATGAATGGATAGTTGAAACCTATTCTCACCTTAGTTTCGAATATGGAATTGTTTAATAGGGCACTTGACACTTATATTCACAAAGTTTTTTACATAGACAAGAACTACAGGTTTCACCAGAAGTACCTCCCTTGACATTGGATACATAGCAAACCGAAGCTGGTGTCGACATTAGCAAGAACAAAACAAAGAAACCAAAAGATGTCGTCTTCATAATGCTAGTACAAAATACTCTCAACTAAGGAAAATAGTTAAAGAGTGATGTGATTCTTTTGGTCAACACACTTTTTAATTTAAAGGGGAAAAGAAATTTTAACTATATTTTAGCCCATTATTTGAAAGGTTTGTTAAGAAGCCGCCTTATTTCACCTTATTTTTAGATTCTAAAATAGCCAACACGAATCCAGAAAATTCATAGAGATACCGCGACGTAAGTGTTTCAAATGCCGAAAATACTTCTACAGAGAAACATGCATACATAAGAACTAAACACTAAAAATATGGATGAAGACTTCAATACGTTATGTCATTGCTTTGAAGTCTTATACAGAAGGAGCCATGAGGTCTGATACATTACCTGACAGTCTTCCAACTCTTAAATTCATTCTTTTTTGAATTGTTAGGATAATGTTTATAGTCGACTTGAGTCATCCTGATCATCTAGGCTTGTTGAATCCAATTCTGAAGCTAATGCCTACAACAAAAACATAAGATTGCTCAATCCTTTCAGGAAACAGATATGACGACAATGCACAAAAGACTTACATATGTTTAATAAAATTGAGACACCGTTGGTTGTTTAGAATTGCAAAGTTACTCTTTGTTACCTATTGCACCAACACAATAAGTAAAGTATTTGAAAATTAAGAAATTGGGGTGCAAACACACACCTTGCGCTTCGCAGCATGAAACCAAGCATCAGCACACAGTGCATACACGTCAGTTTCCGTGAAGTTCATTGGACACCTTCTTGCTATTGAGAGTTGAGATATATCTTCTTTCAATTTAAATTTTTGTGTAAGTGCTTTAAGGACACTAATAATTATAGAAAATTTAATAAATCAAACGGAGAATACAAAGATACGTACCGGAGAGGGTTAGAATACAAGAATACCTCTTTATGTACGAGGCTTCAAAAGTAACGCCAACATAAAGGAGCTTATCAAATCTCCCTGGCCTCAAAAGGCAGGATCAATAAGATCTGGCTTGCTGCTAGCTCCAATAATAAACAAGTCATGTATAGGAGTGGGCCAAGAATTAGATCCACAAATAAGATAAGTACCACGAGAATAAAACTCTAGCCCCAAGGCTTTGGTCTAGAGGTAAAAGTGAAACCCCTTAAGTATGTTAGGCGCAGTCACGATTTTGAATCCAATGAAGACAAAAGTAGCCTATTAAGTGGAGAAGGGTAGAACGGCCGACCCATTCTACACTAAATTTTGAACCGTGCCCAGATAGCCCTTGAATATTTCTAGGTTATCAGACAAAGAATAAAGAAATATTTTTTTATTTTATTTTTACAAAAGGTGATGTAACATGGGATCCCCCAATTTTGGGGGGCCTAAAGCAAGAGCTTCACCTACTTCACCAAAAAGTCGACCCTGATTAAGAGATCACAGACAAATTTTCTTTGACAAATAATAGTACCAATAGATTCTTGAGGTAATTCCAGACCCAATAATCTATATCTATATCTATAATTTATAATCTATATCTATATCTATAATTTATAATTTATAATATATTAAAAGTGTGAAGGCCCTTAGAAATGTGATTTGAACTTTTTATTCTTCATTAAAATAGTCCGCTTTAGACAAAATCGTCTTTTACCCTTTTCCCTACAATAAAATTTTTCAAAATAAATATACTAAAATTTTCTACAATTAAATTCTTTCCAAATATAAAACACCCGTTTCTTTCACCAAAAATAACACCCCTTTTTTTCATTTTTTTAATACTAAAATTTCCCTGCAATTAACTTCTTCCCAAATTTGTGAAGTTGTTAGTTTCTTTCACCAAAAAAACCACCCCATTTTTTTGTTTTTTGTCTTTCCAAATATAAAACACGCGCTTTCTTTCACCAAAAAATCACCCTTTTGTTCATTTTTTAATACTAAAATTTTCTTTCACAAAAAAAAAACCTCTTTTTTCCCTTTTTAATACTAAAATTCCCTAAAATTAACTTTTTGTGACGTATACTTGGTTTCTTTAACCAAAAAAATACCCCTTTTTTATATAAACACTTCTGCTTGCTTTTTCTATTGTTTATTTTTATAAACGATTGTGATTATCATTGTTCATTATTTTTTATATCAACACAGTTTCAACAATTTTATTTCAGTTTTTTTGTTATAGCATCTCTCTATTTTTACATTGATAATTTAAACACAATATATTACTTGCTATGTTGGTTTGAATTATTTAATTTAATTTAGCTTAATGTGTACATTAATCTACTTATATTTTCTATTGTTCATAACTAACCTTCTTCATCTATCCACCTACCAACAAGCAAGATTCACATATTCACGTATAATTCTTCGTAGTATGTCTCCAACATGTATATGTCAGCTTCCTATATATTCTTGAATCGTTACTCAGATTGTCTTATAGAAATAAATTTGCAGGCTAAATTCATTAGAACTCACCAATTACCAAGCAGAAGTCCAGTATGCAAAGGTGTTTCTTGGAAAAACTTTATTATCAGGTAGTTCTTTTTTTATTTGGATCACTATTTCTTTTTCTTTGAATTGTATTGCTATATGTTGCTTCATTTGTTTTGTATCTTGTTATTTATCAATTGCAGTTTTGTTAATTTGTAGCAGTTATTCTGATTTTGTCAATGTGTTGGAATATAAAAATATACTCTTTCAAACCATGAAAGAAACGTCTTCTTCTTTACCATAATCATGATTATTCTTTCAAACGACAAAGAAAACATCTTCTACTTTACCATACTCTTTCAAACAATGAAAGAAACGTCTTCTTCTTTACCACATTATAGTTCATCTTTATGAGGTACACACAGGGGAATATCAATGACAACAATAAAGGTTTTGATCATGATGGAGAAGCCTAAGCGAAAAAGAGAAACATACACCAAAAACATCATCTATAAAGAGATATTAGGTCAATTACAATACATGAAAATATATGATACGAAATTTTTTATACACTTTCAAATATACTATGATTGACACACGTCAAATATTCATTTTTGCAGGTTCAGAAGATACACAACGATTGGTAGAAATTCACTTGCACTGTGGAAAATCTTTAATCAAACAAGAACTAATTATATATTTATAATCTATATCTATAATATATTAAAAGTGTGAAGATCTATAGAAAAGTGTTTTGAACTTTTTACCCTTTATTAAAAGACTTTTCTTTAGATAAAACTATCTTTTCGTCTTTTCATTATTTTTTAATTTATTATTTAATTATTTTTTATTATATTAAGTAGATTTCCTAAAATATATGAGACTCCTCAAATATATGGTAGGAGAATTAATTAATATTTTTCTTTCGAAAAAGGGTCAAAAATATCCCTGAACTATTTAAAATGGATCAAAAATACCCTTCATTTATTTTTTGGCTCAAAAATACTCTTCTGTTTGTTTTTTTGGCTCAAAAATGCCTCTCCATTAATTTTTTGACTCAAAAATACCCCTCCATTAATGTTTTGGTTCAAAAATATCCTTCTCTATAATGGAATGCCACCAAATACATCACCTAGATAAAAAAAAGTCGCTTAATCAATCCATGTCAGCATACACGTGACAAATCACTCCATTTAATCCACCTAACAATCAACCCATTTTATTCTATTTAAAAATCCAAACCCATCCATATTCATAAAACCCGAACCAAGAGGGAAAATTCAATTCTTTAAATTTTTTTCCTCATATCATCCCTTTCACCGCCTTATATTTTATTATTTTACATTTTCAAAGTTACGAGACTCACTCGAGAAATTATTGACCTCATCAACTTGTTGTTGTCCCACATTGCCACTAAACTTTCACTCTCCAAATTCTAATTTCATCTCTGAATTACCATTCCTCTCACTACAATCAAGTTCCTCATTAGACAAATTTAGATAGGATATCCAATAGCAATCTGAGCTCTTGGAAATTGGATCAACTATTTGAAGATCCAATTTTTTGGGGTCGACCTGATTGAAATCCAATTCTTTCGGATCAACAATTTAAGGACCTAATTGTTTCCTCATCTTTCGCCTTGATCAATTCAAAATATGTAAACCCATTACATGAAAAATAAGCAATCAAATTCTTTAATTTTTTTCCTCTTGGGACGAAATTTTTTAATATGAGTGGGGTTGGGTCTTTTAAATAAAAAGAATGGGTTGATGGTTAGATAGATTAAATGGAGTGATTTTTCATTTGTGTATGTTGACGTGGACTGATCAAGTGATTTTTTTTGGTTCACGTGGCGTGTTTGGTGGTATTCTATTAGAGAGAAGGGTATTTTTGAGTCAAAAAATTAATGGAGGGGTATTTTTGACCCAAAAAATCAAACAAAAGGGTATTTTTTTGAGCCAAAAAATAAATAAAGGGTATTTTTGATCCATTTCAAATAGTTCAAAGATATTTTTGACCCTTTTCCATTTTCCTTTCAACTAGACTTTCTAAAATATATAGGACTCCTAAAATATATGGTAGAAGAATTAATTAATATTTTCCTTTCTATTGTTCAATTAGAAAAATACTTCTAAAATAAGACTCTATTAAGGAAATACTTCTATAAATATTGAGATATACGTTAAAATAGAGAACAAATCGATTTGCCTATTGAGAGAATATGATTTGTGTTCATCTAACTTGATTCAATTGCGTGTCTAGATTAGTGGATGCTTGATATTCTAATCCTCAACTTCTTCATTATTTTTGTCAGCATAATAGAATTCAACATGTGTGTGTGTGTGTATATATATATATATATATCTTCTTTGTTTTCATTCAAAATCATTCTTTAGGGTCAAAATTTTCGCTCAGACAAAAATTAGTTGAATCAAAATCGAAGCTTTGTGATCTCTATTATATTATTTTTTTCATAGTTTACAGGTCGTAAATGAATGTCGGTTGGATTTGAAGAATTTCTTGTGTAAAGGTTAGATTTCATTGTATTGTTTTGATATCTTTATTATCTTATTGTTTTATTTTAATTTACATATGCTAGATTATTGTTGGTTGGCTTTGAAAAAATTTTTTAGGTAAAGGTTAGGTTTTATTGTAATTATCATAATATCTCTATTAGTTTGTTATTTTGTGGTAGTTTACAGTTCGTAGATGAATCTCGATCTGCTTTGAAAATTTTTATGTGTAAAATTTAAGTTTAATTATATTATTTTGATATCACTTTTATTGTATTATTTTGTTGCAGTTTACAGGTGATAGATAAATGTTGGTTTGCTTTGAAGAATTTTTTTTTATGTAAGGTTAGGTTTAGTTGTAGTATTTTGATATCTCTATTATCCTATTATTTTGTTATTGTTTACAGGTGGTGGATGAGTGTCGAACGACTTTGAAAAAAATTTTATGTGTAAAGATTAGATTTAATTGTATTAATTCGATGTCTCTATCATTGTATTATTTTATTTCAATTTTCAGATGGTAGATGAATGTCGATCGACTTTTAAAAATATCTTTGGTAAAGGTTAGGTTTAATAAATAAATCCTTCATCTTGACATACTCAAAAGATATTAAATTTAATTATTATATTCATCTTTATTGTTTTAACAAATATCCTATTTAGTGTAATGTTTGAACTCATCAAAGTGAGGTACACGCGCAGGGCGCGTACACCTAAACTAGTAATAATAATAATACGACGCCGCAAGTACATAATCTTGATCTAATTGCTTAGGAACAATGTGAGAAAGGAGATTTCTTTTTAGGGTGCATTTGGTATGATGGAAAATATTTTTCATGGAAAATATTTTTCTAGAAAATGTTTTCATAGAAAATAAGTTGGTGTTTCACTTATTTTCTTATGTTTGGTTGTTGAATGGAAAATATTTTATGGTGTTTGATTGGTGAATAGAAAATATATTTTTTCTACCTAAATTTTAACTTTACATGAGCGCGTGACCCTCTAATTAAAATATAATATATTTTCTAAAACATAATATTTAACTACACATTTTTAATCATTCGGTCAGTTTGTATGAGATGTGATATCAACAATTATACATTCATCTGACCAAATTTAGAAAATAATATAATTTTTTATTACGTATTAATAAAATAAATTTCTATTTATGTATTTTTTAATTTATTAAAAAGTAACTTCTTAATACAATTTATGAAAGAAAAAAGTCAAAAAGAGTGAGCTAGGTAGTACTTGATTTGACAAAACGAAGCAATAATTTTTTTAAAAAAAAATTGGTAAGAAACGTAATTAAAAGTTATAATTTATAAATTGTAAAAAATTTTAATTCATAAAAGTTTAAAATGTTATAAATTTTTAATTTATAATTTTAAAACAAAAAACTCAGTGTACTATCACATCACTTCTTTATGTCAAAATAATGTAAACGTAATAAATTATTACGTTTTATAAAAAAAAATTGTAAAACGTAATAAATTATTACGCTTTATAAAATTTTTTGGTAAAACGTAATAAATTGTTACTACGTTTTACTAAAACTTGTCTATTGTACACATCCACTATCAAACCGTTAAAAAAGTATAAAACATAATAAATTATTACGTTTAGCCTATTTTGGTAACTTAATAAATAGGTGACCTACTTTGCTCACTTTATTTATATTTTGGTTTATTTTGGTTCCAAATTCCCATAAGTTACATCTCAATATTTTCTAGAAAATGACTTTCCTTGGCCCATGAGCGAAGTCATTTTCTTTCAAATAGAGGAAAATGAATTCCTTTGAAAAATATCTTCCCAAAGTTATATTACAACCAAATAACGAAAAACAAGAAAATGTTTTCCAGAAAACATTTTTCATCATACCAAACACACTCTTAATCATTTTTCAATAATGTTGTCAACATAGGCACCGTGTTGCAGTCAAGGTGGACCTACATTGAACGAAGCAATGTAACGTGACATCACTTAATATGGAGGTTAGAACCTTGGTCTAATTAAGCATAATTTTAGCAAATATATAGAGAAAATGGTCAAAGGCCTCCCCAACCTTTACCCCAAACCTCAACTACACACTTATACTTTGCAGGGGTCTTCTAACCCCGCTGAACTATTTTAAAGTGAAATATTTACACCCCTAAAAGCTCATGCCCAGACATTATTTCAAGCAGTGAGCTGCATTCGCTGCCACGTTATGCCACATCATTGCCATATCATTTTTTTTTTACTCTAAAAAATTAATTATTTAACTCTGTATATTTTATTTTATATATTTTACTTTTCTCTTTATATATTATTTCTCCTTAAGAAAATTTCTCTCTCTTTCTCATTCCCCAGTTTGTTCCATTTTCTTCTTCAACTCAATTTCATTTCGATAATTCTCAAATCAAACAATTCAACTCCACAAGAGCATAAATTAAACATTCCAATGGCTCGTATGTATATCCCGACAGTTCGGATACATTGTGCTGACTACCTCAGCTGGTATCATGGACCATGAAGAGGTTAGGAATAAAAATGTTGGTGGAAAGGTTCTTGGTTTCTTTTATTGATTCATATTGATAAGGATGAAAACTTTAATTTTGCTGTTTGTTACCCCTTTATATCTATAGACATCTAAAATGTGTGGACTCTTCAATAAAAATTCAAATTCTGTTAGAGTTCTAGAAGGCTATTTTACCCTAAATCTAGAGTTCTAGAAGGCTACATTACCCTAAATCTCACCTATTTAAAGGGTAACATATTCCCTGAAATAAGCATCTTTAATATCCCATAAGCTGATGGGTATTCGTAAAAAGATCGGGATCTCCGGTATCTCACAAATTTACGGGATATTCACAAAGAGATCAACGATTTTCAAAGTCCCAATAAATTCATGGGATATTTATAGATCAAAACCCTTTCTTCTTGATAATCAAATACATCAAGAAGATCCACAAAACCTCCTTTCATGGAGATCAAATCCAAATACTCCTACATTCGAGAAATACGCCACTAACGGTCCTCGAATTACGGAGAAAATCAAGAGAGAGAATCAAGGGAGGAACAGATTTATAACCACAATCGTTTATCAATAAAAATTTCTTGTTTCTTTATATTTTTGTTTGTGATTAAAATTTATTTTCCATGAATTTAAATTATGTTGCAAATAAATTGGCACACCCAGTGGGACCAAATTTTCCCTTCATCTTTTCACTCATAAATCAGATCTGCAAATCGTAGCCACCGCATAAAGATGGAAGCTCTATTGGTACTTCAAGACTCGTCATCAAATCTACACTTCGACAAGCCTTGAAGTAGGGGGCATTTGTACAATAAAATGCCCAAGAATAAATAGGGGAATTTGTACAATTCTACGCCTTGAAGTAGAATTTGTTGGACAGTAAAATTTTTGAGGTCGAGAAATAAATAATTCGAGACAATAAAAATATTGCAACAATCAATTTATTGATTTCAATGTGCATGTTACAATCTCTATGAATCCTCTGATTCGCCTTTTCAAATATAAATTCAAGGGCTTGAAGCTTGATCTTGAATTTGAACTTGATTTGTTGATTTGAGGGTCTTGATCTTGACTTGTGCTTAAATTCAAGGGCTTTTGAGCTTTTTCTTGTATATTGCGGTCTTGATCTTGAATCTTGATAAATTTGATTTGAATGTTTGAGCTTTTTAGAGAAATTACGGCATTTGATCCACGAGCTTTCTCTTGCTACTTGTTAGAGGTTTGGGGTTCTTTTCAGAATTATGAGACCCCTATTTATAGTTATGGAAAAGGGAGAGTCATGATGAAGATGAACTTCCTTTGACCAATCAAATTCAAGTGACGTGGAGCCTTTTTATGGGCTTTTATTTCATGGGTTTGCTGCATCATTTTGACATATGACATGGTCCTATTGGCTCTTTCATTTGACTTGGCATGCCACGTCATTTGATACGTGGCGCTTATTTGGGCCTCTAGAATATTGCTTATTAAAGTGGGCTCATCATTTGTAGCCCAAATCAATGGGATAGCCCAATAAAGATTGGACTTTATTTGAATTCATATATATTTGGACTCAAATAATTAATCTAATTATATTAATCCGCAATATTTATTTGGAACTAATATATTTTAAATTTAATATAATTCAAATTTTGTACGGATTTTAATTTAATAAAATTTAATTGCCCACATAATATCCCCTACTTCAAGACTTATCGAAATATTTAATATAAAGACTTGGCTTGAAGTAATAATTTAATACTTTTAATGGCTATAGTATATTAAAAAAAAAGTATCACAAACCAATAATATATGTTATAACAGCATATTGGCCATGCATTAACATTTTTATTTTTAACATACATATTTCTTTGTCTTGGGTCACGTGCAAACCCAAATTTGGGTTACTTCCCTTTTCTCTCATGGTATTTAATTTAATGTCACTGTATGTGCATTCCTACTTGTATTAGAAGACAAAAATGCTCATTGTGTTATTTCAACATGGATTGGGAATTGGCGTTTGCCGCCTTATCATTGTGCTCACAGTCCGTTGTTTATCAAAATAGGTATAGGTATTCTCCAAATTTATCAAGGATTGGGGAGTACAAACCGCCCTACAACCCCTATAAATATCCATATATTTTTTCCTTGCAAAGCATCAACTTGTAAAATTTTTTAGAGGCGTCTCTTCTTCGAGCTTTAAGAATTAACATTGAGTTATATTTTTTTACTTTTTTTTTCTCTCTCTCGCTTTTTTTGTAGGATTGAAATAAATAACAATACACAATAATCGGCTTAGGGTGCAAGAGCTTAACTTCGCCTCCGTACATTCTAAGACCGATCAATTTCTCTTCAAGATGGTGTCTTTGCAACAATCAACTTGGGGTGCGAGAGTTTAACTTCGCCTCCATACATTCTAAGACCGACCAATTTGTCTTCAAGATGGTGGCTTTGCAACAATCGGCTTAGGGTACGAGAGTTTAACTTCGCCTCTGTACACTCTAAGACCTACCAATTTGGCTTCAAGATGGTGGCTTTTCAACAATCGGCTTAGGGTGTGAGAGTTTAACTTTGCCTCGGTACACTCTAAGACCGACCAATTTGACTTCAAGATGCTGGCTTTGCAACAATAGGCTTAGGGTGCGAGAGTTTAACTTCGCCTCCGTACACTCTAAGACCGACCAATTTGACTTCTAGATGCTGATTTTGCAACAATCGACTTAGGGTGCGAGAGTTTAACTTCGCATCCGTACACTCTAAGACCAACCAATTTGACTTCAAGGTGCCAACTTTACAACAATCAGCTTAGGGTGCGAGAGTTTAACTTTGCCTCCATACACTCTAAGACTGACCAATGCTGACTTTGCAACAATCGGCTTAGGGTGCGAGAGTTTAACTTCGCCTCCATACACTCTAAGACCGACCAATTTGACTTCAAGAAGCCGACTTTGCAACAATCGGCTTAGGGTGCGAGAGTTTAACTTCGCCTCCGTAAACTTTAAGACCGACCAATTTGACTTCAAGATGTCGACTTTGTAACAATCGGCTTAGGGTGCGAGAGTTTAACTTCGCCTCCATACACTCTAAGACCGACCAATTTAACTTCAAGACAGTCCCTTTACATAACAAATCCATCAAAATGTCAGCTTAAGATGCAAAGGGACAAATCTTGTCCACCTTAAGGCATGGAAATTTATATATCCTTTTAAGGATAACCACGTAAGAGGCCAGCTTAAGGTGCAAAGGAAAAAATTTAGTCCACCTTAAGACATGAATATTTTGAGATCCTTTTAATGATAAACCCGCGAGAGGCCAGCTTAAGGTGCAAAGGGATAAATCTTGTCCACCTTAAGGCATGGAAATTTTTATATCCTTTTAAGGATAAACACGTAAGAGGCCAACTTAAAGTGCAAAGGGACAAATTTTGTCCACCTTAAGGAATGGAAATTTTGAGACCCTTTTAAGGATAAAACCGCGAGAGGCCAGCTTAAGGTGTAAAGGGAAAAATTTTGTCCACCTTAAGTCATGAAAATTTTGAGATCCTTTTAAGGATAAACCCGCGAGAGGCTAGCTTAAGGTGCAAAGGGACAAATTTTGTCCACCTTAAAGCATGAAAATTTCAATATCCTTTAAAGATAAACTCGTTAGAGGCCCGCTTAAGGTGAAAACGAACAAATCTTATCCACCGTAAGGCGTGTAAATTTTGAGATTCTTCTAGTTGTAGGCTTGGAGAACTTTGGCATTCCAAATCCCATTGAAGGAACTCTCTTTCTTTGTGACGGTTTGCCCCCATTGAGTCACAAATATTTAGAGTAAGTCCAAAATTTAATTAGAATAGCTTCATACTTGGTATCCATATGGTAGATACTGCAGGAACATATATATATATATATATATATATATATATATATATTTACACTCATGCAACTGAACTCAAAATGAAATTCTAAGCGTCTACGTACCTCAGTAAAGAGGATCAAGTCACAACGAAGTTTTGGGTGAGGGTTTTTTTTTCTTTTTTTTTGTCCTAACTTTTGCCTAGGACACCTCTTTCAAGGTTTTCAACCTAGAGGACTTTTATTTTTTTTAGTCGTACACAGTTTATACTCTTGCGAACCAGGAGTGGACATGCAGTTTATACTCATGCCTTAAGGAGTGTACATGCAGATTATACTCATGCCTTAAGGAGTATACATGTAGTTTATAGTCGTGCCTTAAGGAGTGTACATGCAGTTTATACTCGTACCTTAAGAAGTGTACATGCTGTTTATACTCGTGCCTTAAGGAGTGGTTTTTTTCTTCAAGGATAGTACTTCTTCAAGAACTTGGCGTTGATAGGGCCAACCCTTACGCCATCTGCATCGATAAGCTTGTAAGAACCGTTTGAATATGCCTCTTGTACGACTTATGGTCCATCCTACTTCAGCGTGAATTTTCCCCCAGGCTTATGAGAAGTGATAATGGGTCGTATTACTACAAGAACTTAATCTCCAACTTGGAAGCACCTCAAGCGAACCCTTTTGTTGAAAGAACGAGATAGCTAGGCTTGATAGAATTCAAGATTTTGAGCCTCCAGCCTCTTATTATCAAGATCTTTTAACTCCGCAAGATGAAACTTAGCATTTTCTTCATCAGTGAGCCCTTCTTGAATAGCCAGTCTCAAAGAAGATATTTAACGCTTAAGTGGCAGGATGACTTCAACTCCAAAAGCAAGCGAATATGGGGTTGCTTGTGTTGGTGTGCGGTAAGTTGTTCTATATGCCCATAAATCTTCTTCCATTTGCTCATGCCATTCTCGTTTGGATTTGGAAACAACTTTCTTCAATAAGTTACATAAAGTCTTATTGAAGGCTTCAGCTAGACCGTTGGTGGCAGCATGATACATAGAAGACTTGCGTTGCTTGAAGCCAAAGAGATCACAAATCTTATTCATCAGTTTGTTATCAAATGGCTTACCATTGTCAGTTATTATATATTGAGGGATTCTAAAGAGGTAGACTAAATTTACTTGGATGAAGTTTGCAACATTTTCTTTCTTTACTTCTTTAAGAGCAACAGGTTCGACCCACTTTGAGAAGTAATCTGTCGTGGCCAAGATGTATAAGTGTCCACCAGAAGATTTTGGTAGTGGACTAACAACATCCATTCTCCAAGCATTGAACAGCCAAGATGCTACAGTTGGGTGTAGTACTTCAGGAGGTTGATGAATGAAATTCGCATGGAATTGACAAGTTTTGCATCTTCTAGCATAGTCCAAGCAATTTTTCACCATCGTTGGCCAATATTATCCCATCCTTTTAATGTGAAAATAGAGTTTCGGTCCAGACTGATGTTATCCACAATCTCCCAAGTGTGCTTCTTGCAAAGCTTAAATTGTTTCTTTATCTCCTAAATATCGTAAGAGCACTCCTTCAAATGATCTTTGGTATGGTGTGTCTTTGTAGTAAAGGAAGCGAGGTGCACGACGACGAATGTCAGTCCTTCTCCTTGGATCCCCTAGAAGTATCCCATAACATAAGTAATCAATAATAGGTTGTCGCCAATATTCTTTTGCAGTTTTAGATATGGCAATGAGGTATTTGACTTTACTTTCTTCATCCTCAACTGATGGTGGTACTACCCATTCTTGACGGATAGTAACTTGCATCTGATTTGGAGAAGTCAAGGTTGAGGCCAAAGCAGCTAGGGCATCAGCTTGCTTACTTTCTCTTCATGGCATATATTGGAATGTTACTTCTCCAAGCCACCCCATCAACTTCTGTGCATAATAATGATATGGTCGTAGCTCAGGCTTTCTAACTTCATTACTTCCTAAAAGTTGCTTGATCACTAATTAGGAGTCACCAAACACTTGTAATTGTAGTTGTTTTATGTCAACTGTCATCTCAAGTTCAAGTATTAACGCTTGATATTCAGCAACATTATTAGATCAATGGTTTGTTAGGGTAAATGAGTATGGGATGACCTCTTCTTGCGGAGTGACGAACACCACCCCAGCACCAGCTTCATCTCGATGTGCGGCCCTATTAAAGTACATTTTCCATAGGGGTCTGGCTTCAATAACCATTGCATCTTCATCACGAAGTTCATCACTCAATTTCCAATCATCAGGTATTGGGTGGTTTTCCAAGAAGTCAGCCAATGTTTGTCCCTTTATGGACTTTTGGGGAATGTACACAATCTCAAACTGTTGAAATTTAAGGTACCATCTTGTAAGTCGGTCACCAAGGACTGGTTTCGACATTACAAACTGTATGGGATTCACCCTAGACACAAGACGAACAACATGGGCTTAAAAGTAGTGTTTTATCTTTTGGATTGAGAAAGACAATACCAAACATAAATTTTCTATTAGAGAATACTTTATCTCATTTGGTGTTATCATTTTGCTCAGATAGTAAAGAGAGTTCTCTTTGCCTTCACTATTTTCTTGAGCCAATAGTGCAATGACTGACCTTTCTTGTGCCGCAATGTAGAGTATCAATGGTTTTCTAGGTATGGATGCTGCGAGAACTGGTGGCTTCATTAAGTATTATTTGATACTCTCAAAGGCATTACTATAAGCTTGGTCCCATTCGAAGAGAGTGTCCTTCTTCATGACACGACTAAATGGTTGACATTTTCTAGCCAAGTTTGAGATGAACCTCTTTAAATATGCTAGCCTTTCTTGAAGGTTTTTTAACTAATGAATATTTCGAGGGTCGGGCATCTTAAAAATTGTATCGACCTTCACTTGATCAATTTTGATCCCTTGGTGTCGCACAATGAAGCCAAGAAACTTTCCTGAAGTAAATTCAAAGGCACACTTCAATGGATTCATCCTAAGTTGATATCTTCAAAGTAACTCGAATACTATTCTTAGGTCTTTTAAGTGGTCATCTCTATTTCTTCACTTTACCACTAGATCATCCACGTAGCATTCAACATTTTTATGGAGCAAACCATCAAAGATGTTCTGCATAGCCCTTTGATAAGTGGCGCCAGCATTTTTTAAACTAAAACGCATCGCCTTGTAGCAATAAATACCTTTGGGGGTACGAAATGCAGTGAGTTCTTCATCCTTTGGCGCCATACGGATTTGATTGTAGCTAGATGAACCATCCATGAAGAAAATTGCCTCATAACCAGTGGTGGCATCAATCATCAACTCTGGTATGGGGATTGGAAAGTCATCCTTAGGGCAAGCATTGTTGAGATCCCGAAAGTCGACACAAACTTGAATTTGGCCATTCTTCTTCCATACTGGAATAATACTTGAAATCCATGTGGGATATTTGACTTCACGAATAAATCCCTCTTCAATGAGTTTGTTAACTTTATTTTCAATCAGAGGGACCAACTCCGGCCTAAAGCATCTTTTGGCTTGCTTAATAGGATGGGCACTATTCATGACCGCCAACTGATGGACCGCTACTTTTGGATCTAAGCCAAGCATTTCCTTATAGCTCCAGGAAAATACATCCATATATTCTTTGAGTATGTCTATAAAATCGATTTTCTTCTTTACTTCTAGAACCACACTCAGGTTAGTTGGTCTTGGGTCTTCATCGGTTCCAAGATTTACATTTTTCAAGGGATCTATTATGGCTTTTACTCCTTCTTCAAGTTTCTATGGATCATCTCCAGCATCTTTCTCCTCTTTAGGATCATCGTCGTTGATGGATATATGATAACACCAAAAGGCATCTTCTATTTCTTCATCAAACTTCATTTGAGATGAGACATCTTTCTCATTCTAGATCGTAACATGATATGAGGAGCCAACACTCTATTCACCTTCTTCTCATCGCTTGGTATAAACCACAGTATGTATCTTTGCTTTTAGCACCTCATTGCATGATACTACCAGTTCTGTTTGTCGCTTCATTCTAGAAGGAATCAAACTATGGAAATTCTTCTATATTTTAAGTGAAGAGTGCATCATCATGCTTTGACGACCCCTCTTACACTTGTTGATTTTATTCTTATTTACAGGTCCCAACCTTTCAAACACAGAAGTTCTTGTAGTTAAACCTCCAAGTTGGTCAAATACAGAGGGTCTTTTATTAGCAGTAGTGGATTCTTCTTCCATGTTGATGTAATTACTGATTACCCTTCTTATGGAGATGCGGATTGGAGGTGGCTGTGTGTATCCTAGGCCTCCATATGCCTACCTGGTTGTACCCTCCGACGAAAGTTTTCCCAACCTTGATGGCTCATTAGGATTGTATCCAGCCTTTACAAATAGCTTATATGTATTTGGGTCAAAGCCTTCTTTCGTACGCTTCATAGGGAGTGTCATATGTTGTGACAGATTATGAGCCACAGACTCTTCAAGAAGTCTTAAGGATGGATTTATTACATCAATCTTCCTTATAGGTAAAGTTAGCCCCTTTAGCACATTATCTTGGGAATCCGATGGATGATCTTTCTCTTTCCTTACCTTTGGTACGTAGCGAAGAATGGGAGTTGCCTTTTTTTTTATAGAAGAAACACTTTCTTTATTTGAAGTAGAGAGAGGCTTCTTGGTGGCGACATTTTCAACAATCACCGCGACTTTCTTAGATGAAAGATCGTCACACTTGGTCTTGGTGACATCTTCAACCTTTTTCTCATCCACAACATGTTTCTTTAAGTAGAATTTTGCATCAATAAAATAGGACTCAACTTTAGTGAATGCCTTGTCATTCCCAACTATTTTTCTTTCCACTCCGCATTCAAGGTACTTCAAGCATTAATAGTAAGAGAACGAGATAATTTTATTCCCATACACCCAAGGCCTACCAAGCAATATATTGTATGAAGTTCTGGCATCGATCATATGTATCAATGAGTTTGATTAAAAATCATCCATACGAATCCCCAACTTGATATATCCCATGGCCCTCTATCCCTCTTGGTTGAAGCCTTGGATCATTATACGACTTTCATCCAGTTCGCTAGTAGCGATGCCAAGTTCCTTCATCGTGCGAATAGGTAGGATATTGACTATAGATCCCTCATTTATCAAGATTCTATTGATCATATTTCCTAGAATTTGACCCACCATGTATAAGGAATGGTTATGTAGGGCCTCACCAAGCAGAAGATCATTATTTGTGAATGTGATTTTTGTATCACACATATGTGCCTCTTCGCTAAGAGTTTCAGCAAGCTTTTCGAAAGATGAAGGGACTTCCATGGGTAAATTCTCACACTTTGCCCCCTCTTTAGCGGTATTAAAACAAGACGTCTCAAGGTTGACTTGGGTAGTCTTTACACGAAACCAACTCGGTAAGAATTCCTCCAACATTACTGGACACCATGATTTTTTAAGGTGAAGCTCTGTAACGGTCGTCCAATTTAGAAGTTTAACCAGCTTCTGTTTCCTTGTTTTCTTCACTATTCTCCTTCTGATTGGCTGCTTGGCAGACTCTTTTTGCAGACTTGTCCTCCTGTGTCTGCGCCTGGTCACCAGAGTCCAACCTTCATTATCGCCTTCGTCAACTAAAGACCTATCAGGCTCTAATATTTTCTTATTATGTTCTTCGACACATATTTGGACTAGATCGAGTGAGCTAAATATGATAGAGATTTGATGAGAACTGGTCGTCTCATCATCGAAGAAGATCTTCTTCTCTTTTGTCAGTTGCATGACTTTATCTCTAAAGACAAAGTACTTTTCCAAAGGGTGACTTATGAGCCTATGATATTTGCAATAATTAGGGTCATTGGTCCGCCCAGCTTCATTGGGATACTTCATCTCTGGGAGTTCAATGAGCTTATGCTGAAGGAGTTTATCAAAAATCTCAGCAACACCAAAATCAAGGAAGGAATATTCCTCTTCTTGCAGTTCCTTTAAAGTTTTCTGATTCGGACGTGCTACAGAAGTCGCCTTCACACTTTTCTTCTTGTTCACCTTTGTGGTGACTTTCACAGGAGACACATCAATATTCATAAACTCCTTGTTGTCATTTTTGGGGACAAACTTGTCCCATCTTTTGGGTTTCTGCTTATCCTTTCCCCTTCAAGGGTTATGGATAGGCGTTGATCCCTTTCCAGTAGAAGACATGCTTAACTCCATATCAAGAGCACGGGTAGCTAGCTCTTTAAAGAATTTAGGCTTAATGTCTTGTAAGATATAGAGAAGCTCCCAGTGCATTCCTTGGACGCACATCTCTATTGCAGAAGCTTCGTTGAGCCTATCCTTATAGTTTAGGCTAGTATTTCTCCATCGATTGATAAATTCAATGACTGGTTCATCCTTTTTTTGCCGAGTATTCGTGAGCTCTACCATGCTAACTGTATGCCTTGCGCTATAAAAGCGATTTAGGAACTCGTGCTCTAATTGCTCCCAACTATTGATAAAATTAGGCTCAAGGTCCGTATACCAATCAAAGGCGTTTCCCTTTAGGGAACGAAAAAACTGTTTGACAAGATAGTCACTGTAAGTACCAGCATTATTACATGTCTCAACAAAGTGTGCGACATATTGTTTTGGGTTTCCTTTGCCCTCAAATTGTTGAAATTTGGGGGGTTGATCGCCGGTAGGCATTTTGAGGATATCAATCCTTGCCATGTAAGGCTTGGCATAAGCAAGGGAGGACTTAGAGACAACATCATACTTGTCTTTTAGGGTCCCTTCAATGAATTTCCTCAATTGCCCAATCGGGATCATTCTCTCAGAAGAAACTTGCACCTCTTTAATCGGTGGTGTTTGTTTCACAGTATTTTCTATCACATAAACCTCTAGAGAATTTTCAAGTGCATGGCTAGACTCTCCATCTATCAGACCGTCCACCCTATCCACTATCTTATCAATTTGAGCATCTTGATTCTGAACTTATTTGGTTAGGCCATCAATTGCCTTTGCCAGAATCGCAAGCTGCTCTTCTATAGATGAGGCATCAGTTACCATCGCTTGCATAATCACTGGAGATATTGGAGAGTAGCACGGATTATCACATAAGTTGATCTTTGAAGTGCTCAACTTATGTGGTGTAGTCGGAGATGATGAGTTGCTTGAACAACTATCGCTCTTCGCGCCAGAGTATTTTAAACCGAAATGCTCAAGTAGAGCTAGAGTCTTCTTAAGCGATTCTGCGACACTTTTTCCTCCTTCCGAAGAATTTGTATTGGACTTCATTCCCTTTGGGGTTGAAGATCCAACAACTGGAGTTGGTGCAGACGACACTGGATGTGTTTGGTGTCCTAGTAAGCCTGCCTTGCTCCTCGTGACAGCTCCTAAGCTTCCAAAAGTAACACCAAGGACGCTCTCTACTTCAGAAAAGAACTTTGAGTCAGCAGCCTTGGAAGCAGTTGATTGAGAGTTGACCTTCTTGGAAGTCATTTCAGTGTTGTTGAACTTTGCAGTTGGAAAAGTTGAGTTAGAAAAGTTGAGATGAGAGGTAGAGATTGTCCCACTGGGCGTGCCAGAATTTGTTGGACAATAAAATTTTTAAGGTCAAAAAATAAATAATTCGAGACAAGAAAAATATTGCAACTATCCATTTATTGATTTCATGCACATGTTACAATCTCTATGAATCCTCTAATTCACCTTTTCAAATATAAATTCAAGGGCTTGAAGCTTGATCTTGAATTTGAACTTGATTTGTTGATTTGAGGGTCTTGATCTTGACTTGTGCTTGAATTCAAAGGCTTTTGAGCTTGTTCTTGAATATTGTGGTCTTGATCTTGAATCTTGATGAACTTAATTTGAATGTTTGAGCTTTTTAGAGAAACTACGACGTTTGATCCATGATCTTTCTCTTGCTACTTGTTAGAGGTTTGGGGTCCTTTTCAGAATTATGAGACCCCTATTTATAGTTGTGGAAAAGGAAGAGTCATGATGAAGATGGACTTATTTTGACCAATCAAATTCAAGTGACATGGTACCTTTTTATGGGTTTTTATTTCATGGGTTTGCTACATCATTTTGACATGTGGCATGGTCCTATTGGCTCCTTCATTTGACTTGACATGCCACGTCATTTGACATGTGGCGCTTATTTGGGCCTCTAGAATATTGCTTATTAAAGTGGGCTCATCATTTGTAGCCCAAATCAATGGGCTAGGACTTTATTTGAATCCATACATATTTGGAATCAAATAATTAATCTAATTATATTAATCCGAAATATTTATTTGGGACTAATATATTTTAAATTTAATATAATACAAATTTTGTACGAATTTTAATTTAATAAAATTTAGTTGTCCGCACAATTTGCAAACAAATTGGCATGCCCAGTGGGACCAAATTTGCCCTTCATCTCTTCCCTCATAAATTAGATCTGCAAATCTGTAGCCACCGCATAAAGATAGAAGCTCTATTGGTACTTCAAGACTCTTCATCAAATCTACACTTCGACAAGCCTTGAAGTGGGGGGCATTTGTAGACATCTAAAATGTGTGGACTCTTCAATAAGAATCCAAATTTTGTTAGAGTTCTAGCAGGCTACTTTACCCTAAATCTAGAGTTCTAGAAGACTACTTTACCCTAAATCTTGCCAGTTTAAAGGGTAACATGTTCCCTGAAATAGGCATCTTGAATATCCCATAAGATGATGGGTATTCGTAAAAAGATCGAGATCTTCAGTATCCCACAAATTCATGAGATATTCACAAAGAGATCAACGATCTTCAAAGTCCCAATAAATTCATAGGATATTTATAGATCAAAACCCTTTCTTCTTGATAATCAAATATATCAAGAAGATCCACAAAACCTCCTTTCATGGAGATCAAATCCAAATACTCCTATGTTCGAGAAATATGCCACTAACGGCCCTCGAATTATGGAGAAAATCAAGAGAGAGAATCAAGGAAGGAACAGATTTGTAACCACGGTCGTTTATCAATAAAAAAAATTTATTTCTTTATATTTTTTTTTGTGATTAAAATTTATTTTTCATGAATTTAAATTATGTTGCAAACAATATCCACCTTTTGTTGTTTTTGTCGCTCCCATCAAATTGTAGTAGGAATTTTATTGAAAATTTTGAGACAATTATCAGATTTTGTTGAAAAAGTTTGATGCTTGTTGACATAAAAAAATAATGGCTCGTACAAAGATCTGTTGTTGTTGTATTGCAAGTAGAATGGTGAAATGTCGACGCAATTATTAATTTTGCTATTTGATGAAATTGAAGGTGACCCATTTGGGGTGTGTGTGTTGAAATAATAGTTAATTGAGTTATTTTTATGGAATTGCGGAATTTGGGGGGTGTGTGTGGAGTAGTCATGATGTTTTGTTGAAGAGAAGAAAGAAAGAAATAAGTTAGAAGAGAAAGAAACATCCATAAACGTCGACGTAATTGTTAATTTGGTTATTTTGATGGAATTGAAGGTGACCCATTTGAAGTGTGTGTGTTGAAATAATTGTTAATTGAGTTATTTTTTATGGAATTGCAGAATTTGGTGTGTGGGTCTGGATTAGTCATGATATTTTGTTGAAGAAAGCAAGAAAGAAAGAAAGAAAGAAAGAAAGAAGAGAGAAGAGAAGAAGCATCCATGGTGTTTTGTTGAAGAGGAAAGAAAGAAGCGAGAAGTGAAACAATACACAATCGAAAAAATAAATTAAAAATTAGAAATTAAGAGGTTAAAACGTCTTCACTCTCTCGAGTGTGCTGCACCTTCCGTGCCATCTCAGCATTCAGGGAGGTATATATTCCATTTTTAAATAGTTCAGGGGGGTCATAGGACTCCCGCAAAGTATAGTTCTGTAGTTAGGATTTGGAGTAAAGGTTGAAGGTGCTTTTGACAATTTTCTCAAATATATATAAAGAAAATGACACTACTAAATATATAATTGAGCATATTTTTGGAAAATATAACTTCTAAGCTTAAAATTGTGTCAAGTATAGAAATTAAACCACGATATCTTGTAACTTCAAACAAAACAAAATCAATGGGCTGTGGCTATATCTTATCTACAAATGTGATAATTAATATTATTGTTCTCTTCTATAAATATAAATAAATATCACTTTACTACTAAAAAATACTGTATGCACTGCTTTCAACACCCACTTCCAGCAAACGACAAATGAGTTGAAGTGAAGGAAACTAGGCTTTGAGATTATGTAATTTGTGTATAACTCATAGCCCAATTTCTAATAAACTTGAGTTGAAGTGAAGGAAACTAGGCTTTGAGATTGTGTAATTTGTGTATAACTCATAGCCCAATTTCTAATAAACTTGGAGATATATTGTTTGAAGTTAGAGCACGAGAAATCAGAAGTGGATCTAGGATTTGAGAGTAATGAAGCTATTACTAGTCTATGGTACCTAATGTTGGGAATTTATTTTTGCGTAGATGTTGGAGCGCGAATCGAACTCAAATGTGGATATTAAAGGATCATTTGTGCACCCTGTATCAACCAGAGCAACTACCTGACCTTTGTGACGAACGATGTTAATCAAAATATATAAGGGTACCTCATGTTTACGTTCTATACACATATATACATGTATCTTTTTTGATGTATTGATCACTTAATGAAAATTTTAGGGAGCGTCAACCGAATTACAGATTTCTACCCTAAATAAATTGATAATACTCCCTCCGTTTCATATTAGTTGACCCTTATTGACTTGGCACATCCATTAAAAAATATTAATTAGGGGTTTATTTTACCAAATTAGTCTTATTAATTATACTTTGAAAATACAAATTTGAGTAAATAGGCCTTGTTAGTCATTTAATGTGAAAGGTGGTATTAGAAAAATATAATAAAATCCTTTTGATTTCATCAAATAGACAACTAACTTGAAATAAATATTTTTAAAAAAAGGGTCAACTAAAACGAAATAGAGGGAGTATTTACAAAATTCAAATGATATTAAATCATTTTGACTTCAATTAATGCGTTATAAAGTAGAAACATTGGTTTTCAGCATTTCAAGAAGTGTGTAGCATTTTGTTTACATCAATTATTTTTACACGATTTTTTTTGTATATTCGTTTTATCTGGGTGTTTGGCCATGCATTTATTTATTGTTATTGCAAAACACTAACGTACTTGAACTTATTTTGGATGGATCTTAAAGGACGGGGTTCTTTATTTTTAGTAAAAACAACATAAATTTCAATAATTTAGAGTTTAATTATAGAAAGTTTTGATATTTTTCTTAATTACAGATGATCCCGAGTTTGGCTCTGTTCTAATGGCTCCTGATACATCCAACAAAGATATATAGTTAGCTTTCGATATTTTTTTTTTTAATTTTGGATATGTCGAGATACATAATACGTCCGGCGAACATAGTATTTTTTTTCTTTGTAAAGATATATAATTAGCTCCAGATACATTTTTTTTCGATTTTGGGTCTATCGAGATACATAATTAAAGATACACAATCAGCTCCTGGTACATAATTAACTCCTAATACATTTTTTCAATTTTAGGCCTGTCGAGATATATAATTAGCTCCCGATATATTCAACGAAGATAATTAGTTGTGTTATAAAATATAAGAGAATAAAGAAGAAGAGGAGAGAGATTAGAGAGTAATTCTTATTTCTCTTGAAGGATGAATTACAATGAAGGAAAACCCCTTTATTTATAAGGAAAAACTAACCTTGGGGTTTGTAACTTTTCCATAAATAGACATACACAATATATGGTAAAGTATACATTCACTATATAGGGTACATTTATAACACTCCCCCTTGAATGTCTAATTGATAGATAATAAGCATATATGATGCCTCATTAAAAACCTTACAAGGAAAATCCAGTGGGATAAAACCTCGTAAGGAAAAAAGAGTACAGTATTAACTCCCCATATTGAGAACATCATTGAACCTTTGCATTCTGATCTTGTGCACCATCTTCTTGAAAGTTTCAGTTTGAAGAGACTTGGTGAATAAATAATCCATATTGTCACTTGAACAAATCTATTGCACGTTAATATCACCATTCTTTCAGAGCTCATGTGTATAGAAAAGCTTTGGCGAAATGTGCTTCGTTCTATCATCTTTTATGAATCCTCCCTTAAGTTGTGCTATGCATGTTGCATTATCTTCATATAAAATTATGGCTACTTTGTCACATTTCAAACCACATTTTTCTCGAATGAGATGTATTATAGACCCAACCACACACATTCTCGGCTTGCTTCATGAATAGCTATAATCTCAATATGGTTCGATGAGGTGGCTACGATAGACTGCTTTGTAGATCTCCAAGATATGGCAGTACCCCACATATGAACTCATAGCTTGTTTGAGACTGAGCTTTATGCGGGTCAGATAAGTACCCAACATCAGCATAACCAACAAAATCGGGACTGCAATCTTTAGAATAAAATAAGCCCATATTAGTAGTCCCTTTTAGATAATGTAATATATGTTTGATACCATTCCAATGTCTCCTAGTAGGAGTAGAACTATACCTTGCAAACAAATTAACTGGAAAGGCTATATCAGGCCTTATAGTATTTGGAAGATACATTAGTGCACTAAGATATGGTACTTCAGGACCAAGGAGATCCTCATTCTTTTCTTGAGGTTGGAATGAATCCTTATTCACATCAAGTGATCGAACAACCATCGAAGTACTTAATGGATGTGCTCCATCCATATGGAATCGTTTCAACACCTTTTCTGTATGTGAAGATTGATGGACAAAGATACCATTTGTCAATTGCTCAATTTACAAACCAAGACATAATTTTGTTTTTCCAAAATCTTTCATCTCAAATTCTTTCTTTAGGTAATCAATTTCCTTTTAAAGCTCGATTGGAGTTCCAATAAGGTTTATGTCATCGATGTAGACAACAAGAATAACAAACTCCAACATTGTTTTCTTTATAAAAATATAGGGTCAAATTTCATCATTCGTATAACCTTCCATAAATAAATATTCACTAAGACGGTTATACCACATACGTCCAGATTTCTTTAAACCATACAGTGATCTTTGCAATCTAATGGAATACATTTCCCGAGGTTTTAAACTATATGCTTCTGAAATTTTAAATCCTTCAAAAATTTTCATGTATATCTCATTATCAAGTGATCTATATAGATAGGTTGTTACCACATCCATCAAATGAATTTAAAGTTTCTCATGGACAGTGAAACTAATAAGATAACGCAATGTTATTGCGTCCATAACTGATGAATATGTCTCATCATAATCGACACTAAGCCGTTGTGAAAATCCTTTTGCAATAAGGCGTGCTTTATACCTTTGTATTTTATTTTTCTCATTTCTTTTCCGCACAAAGACCTAATTATAGCCAATGGGCTTAACACCATTAGGTGTTTGAGCTATAGGTCCAAAAACTTCACGTTTGATAAGTGAATTCAATTCAGATTGAATTACTTCTTGCCATTTTGGCCAGTCATTTCTTTGTCGACATTCTATGACAGATTGAGATTCAAGATCCTCACTATCTTACATGGTTTTTGTTACAAAATTATATGCAAAGACATAATCCACTACTATTTTAGATCGATTCAAATTAGTTCCAACATCACTTGAATTTGATTGTTCCTCATTTTCTTGAGTCTCAGGCTCATTGATTCCTTCAGGGATATCAATTTTGCTCAAATCTTCAACTTCCATATGAGGATCTTTCATAGTGTTATCATGACCATTTGATTTTCTTTTTCTAGGATTTCGATCCTTAGAACCTAATGGTCTACCACGCTTCAAGCGTGCTTTAGATTCATTAGCTATGACACTAGTGGATGGTCCTTGAGGGACATCAATTCAAATTGGGACATTCTCTACAGAAATATGTGATTTGGTGATCCTTTGCAAATCTGTAAATGCGTCTGGTATTTGATTTTCAATTTTCTGCAGATGAATAATCTTTTGTACTTATTTCTCACAAATAGAAGCATGTGGATCAAGATGAGATAGTGATGGATTTTTTCACAAAATTTCTATTTTGATGTCACTATCTTCTCCCCCTAATTTTGAAAAAACTATCTCATCAAACAGACAATTTGCAAATCGAGCAGTGAATATATCTCTCATTAATGGTTCAAGATAGAGAATAATAGAGGGGGATTCAAACCTAACATAAATTCCTAAACTTCTTTGGGGGCACATCTTGGTGCGGGTTGGTGGAGCTATAGGCACATATACACCACACCCAAAAATTCTCAAATGAGATATATTAGGCTCTTGACCATAAATTAATTGCAACAGAGAAAAATTTATGATAATTTGTTAGTCTAAGACGAACAAGTGTTGTAGCATGCAAAATCACATGACCCTAAACAGAAGTGGGCAACTTAGTTTTCATAAGTAATGATTTTGCCATCAACTGTAGACATTTAATTAGTGACTCGGCAAGACCATTTTGAGTGTGAACATGAGCTACAGGATGTTCCACTCTTATCCCAATCGATAAGCAATAGTCATGTGATTATCAAAAAACTATGCCCGTAATCTTTTTACTTGTGCCAATAATTTTGCGAATGCCAAGTTGCGAGATGACAATAGGAACACATGAGACCATCTAGAAGAAGAATCTATTAGGACCATAAAGTATATAAACGACCCACTAGGTGGGTGAATGGGTCCATAAATATCCCCATGTATGTGTTCCAAGAATGGAGGGACTCAATCCCGACTTTTATTGGCAATGGCTTCACAATTAGCTTGCCTTGATAACAAGCATTACAAGAAAATTCACCATTCAAAAGAATCTTCAAGTTCTTTAATGGATGCCCATTTGAATTTTCTATAATTCGTCTTATCATTATAGATCTAGGATTTTCCAGGCGATCATACCAAAGTACGAAAGTATTGAAATTAGTAAACTTCCGGTTTACTATAGAATGTGCCTCAATTGCACTAATCTTTGTCCAACACAGACCAGAAGATAAAGCATGGAACTTTTTTATAACATATGACTGCACAAAGACATTCTTGGTGATACCAAGATATTCAAGATTCATCTCATCAATCGTCTTGATATGATAACCATTTTTACGAATATCTTTAAAACTCATCAAGTTTCTCTGAGACTTAGGAAAAAACATAGCATTATTTATGATGAGTTTAGTTCCCTTGGGCAAGATTATAATGGCTTTTCTGAAGCCTTCAATCAAATTAGCACTGCCAGAAATTGTAGTAACATTAATCTTGCTCATCTAAGAGAAATATTTATTGTCTTTGAATATTGTATGTGTGGTGCCAGAATCAATCAAACAAATATCTTCACAATTGGACAACTTATTTTAAAAATTATCCATATCTTCAAATAAAACGATATACACCAAATAAAATATATATTAAATCTTTGTACAAAGTAAAAACTTATACTATAAGGAATGGTTAATCACCCTTTACTAAGCAATTAAATAAAGTATGTCCAACTCAAAATTTCACAATTTTCAAATGCCTTAATACTTTACTGGAGAAAAAAAAAATAATTTATTTTTCAATAGTTAAACAATTAGTACGTACTTGTAGCTTTACACAATTTTAATATAATACGGGTCACCTCAGGTTCAAGTTAACTCATACATTAACAAGGGGTGGTGAAAAAATTGAAGAGTTACTGCCAATAATTGTTTTTTTTCATAGTAAGCTTCTGCTGGAAACATATGTTTAAACATGTAATAACAATTATCACAAAAACCTTGTTATTTAGAAAATCAAAAAGATCACTATAACACAGGATCACAGATATGCGGTCAAATCATCACTAATTTCACTGGAATTGACAAGATTCTTATAGTAAACAGCATGAGGAACATTACTATCAAAAAGTAAATTTTATTACTATTCAAAAAATAATAATATCGTTGTTTACTTTTTTTTTTGGTCAATAAATAATGGCAAAATTAAAGTTCAATTCAATTTAATAATAAACTACAATAATATAATTAAATTAATCAATATTAATTAAAAACTAATACTCATGCAAACAACTACTTTTACATGATTTCGTATTCATTACATCTTATCAATAAAATTAAATTAAAAATTATTTATTCTTCCATGTTTACGGAACCATCACCAATCAAGTGATCAATCTTTCCTTCAGGGTGCTCGAAAAAGTCTGCTACATCCAAGTTTGTGATGTCAACATCATTTTCAAAGAGAAAGTCCTCCTCGGGGTTTCTCTCTTTCTTCTTTAGTGATACTTGATAAAGATCAACCAAGTGCTTCAAAGCACGACAATCACGTGAATAGTGTTCTTTTTCACTACATCAAAAATAGGTAATTACTTCATGTTTCTCATCTTTTCTCTTTTTGTTTGATGAATGATTAACACCAGGAACAGGGTTTCTTTCTTGGTCATCATGACCACAACTACGTCCACGACCAGGGCCGCAACCTTTTCCACGCCTAGCATGGTGAGCATGCACATCATTCATCTCGGGGAATGGTGCAGATCCAGTAGTTCGATTCTCGTAAATTTTCATCAACAAATCATTATTTTGTTCAGCCAGGAGAAGATGAGAACTAAGTTCAGTATACTTCTTGAAACTTTTCTCTCGATATTGTTGCTGAAAGAGCACATTTGAGGCATGAAAAGTGGAGAGCGTCTTTTCCATCATATCGTCATCATTGACAGTCTCTCCACATAGCTTCAATTGAGAAGAAATTCTGAACATGGCAGAATTGTACCCATGAATAGACTTATAGTCTTGAAATCTAAGATGCATCCATCCATATCATGCTTTTGGGAGGATGACCATCTTTAAGTGGTCAAACCTTTCATTTTGGCTATTCCACAATATAAGTGAATCCTTAGTAGTAAGGTATTTAATTTTAAGAACTGCGTCAACACTACTAAAAAAGTTAAAAAAACCGACCACACATGTGGTCGCTTTTATATTTTAAAATTTCAGAATAATCATTTCAATAATTTTTATATTAATTATTATTTATTTTACAAATAAAAATTAACAAAATCGGCCACTTGTGGTCGGTTTTTAAAAATTCTTTTTAACTTTATTTTTAAAAAAGCCGACCACTAGTGGTCGATTTTAAATTTTAAAAAATAAAGAAGATATTTTAAAAAAATTGACCACTTGTGGTCGGTTTTTATTAAAATAAAAAGGAAATATTTTTTTAAAACCGACCACTTGTGGTCGATTTTTGAACTAAAAAAATTAAAAAGTAAATAATTTTTAGTAACCAATAATTATATATATGTAATCAAATATATATATATTATTTTTATTAAAAATAATTATATATATAATCTAATATACATATAATTTTTTGAAATTACACTGATCACACGTAGTCGATAACCAATATAATAATAATAATAAAAATCAATCACTCTTAAATTTTGTGAAAAAATTACACTAAAAAATATATCAAATAAAATAAACAAATTACGTTAAACATAATCTTTATCTTTTACTAATGTTTTAATATATAAAAGAAATATTTTCCTTTGTATATACGTTAAATGACGTTAAACATGCATAATCTTTGTATTATGAATATGTGTATATATGTATCATACCATTGAGATAATGATATTATGTTACTATTCCAGTCATAATAATGTAATATATAATCGATAATTCATCAGAATATAATGAACGTGTTCTATTATAAGGTAATATACTTGTGGATGTGATATATGTAGTACGCATTCAAGAGTTCATATATATAAATATCTTTATATATATATATATATATATATATATATATATATACTTGTGGATGTGATATATGTAGTACGCATTCAAGAGTTCATATATATAAATATCTTTATATATATATATATATCATGTAGTGATCGATTGATGAACGATGTAGTCAAAACCTAGTAAAGTATAATTAAGCTAATCAAATATAATTAATCGATCACTCATCTGAGTATGTATATGAAACACGTCGCATTATATTATTGGATAATATACTAGTGTACGTATGTCATATATATAGTACGTATTTAGAACTTGATATAGTCGATAGTGTGTATATGTGTGTGTAAGTATAGGTATATATATATAGTATATACATATTTTATAGTGAAGGTATATTAATGACATAAGATAATGTAATCGATAATTTATCTAAGTATTTATGAAATATTTTGTATATTATTATGGGGTAGTAAAATTGTGTATTTGATGTTTATGGTGCATATTTGAAAGCTGATAGACAATTAAATATATGTATAAATACGTATATCTCGTGTAGTGATGTATGTAGTAATCGAAAGCTAGATAACTAAATCTATCTATCAAAATATTTTGAATGATACATTGATATCTATCATACTATTGAGGAAATAGATGTACTATTTTGGGTTAATGTAGAAACGCATATGTTGTTGAAGTTGTAATAACGTAAGACAAGTATTACAAGGTATATGGGGTGGGGGGGGGGGGAGAAAATAGGGGAGGGAGACAGAAAATTGAATCCTAAAACTGACATATACTTACCATTTTCTTTGAACTTCGAATTTTGAACGTCCGTCAAATTTTGGCGGTGAATTTGAGTTTTTTTGCTTATAAGCTTTGTATCTGAGTATATGTGAAATACGTTGTATTTAAGTCTGGGGTAGTAAAATAGTGTATGTGATGTTTATAGTTCGTACTTGAAAGATGATAGACAATTGAATATATGTATATATACGTATATCTCGTGTAGTGACGTATGTAGTAATCGAAAGCTAGATAACTGAATCTATATATTAAAATATTTTGAATGATACGTTGATATATATCATACTATTGAGAAAATATATATACTATTTTGGGTCAATGTAGACACGCGTATGTTGTTGAAGTTGTAATAACGTAAGACTAGTATTACGAGGGATATATATATGTGTGTGTGTGTGTGTACGCGCGCACGTGTGTGTGTATAATATCGTATTTAAAAGCTAATTAACCAAAAATTTATCGTAATTTGTAAAATTTATTGATATTATTATATGATTGAGGAAATATACTACTCGTGTTAATGTGATGATAAAATAACTACTTATCTAATTTATATATATATATATGAATTGTATTAAATTAATTGAATGTTGTCCGGGTCCCATACACAGTGTATCTATTGTGTATTTATATATATACGAATTGTATTAAATTAATTGGATGTTGTTAGAAATATTATAGAATTTATTAAAATTTTAATTTGTTAAAAATTAATTTCAATTTATTAACTTATTAATTGTGATTTATTAAACTTTAATTTCAAAAATAATTTTTAATTATTACGAAAACCGACCACATGTGGTCGATTTTCGTAATAATTTAAGAAAATATATAATTCATTAACCCGACCCGACCCGTACTACATAATAAAACACAAAACACACTAAAAACGCACCCAAATTTTCCGTCCAAACACAGCAACAACTCCAAAACCCTCTAATCTCATACTTTAACGTTAAACACACACAACACACACTTGAACGGATCCGGTGACGGCGACGGAGCTCGTCCATCTTCTCCAGCGAATCCAACTTGTGAGAATCCAACTTGTGAGTTGTTCTCTTTATGTGTTTGGGTTTATGTACATGTCTTTTTCTTTATGTGTTTGGGTTTAGGAATTGGGATTTTCCTTTTTTTCTTGGTTATGTAGTTGTTGAGATTGGATCTTATTAGTTGCATTTTATTGATTCATCGTTAAGACATTAACCATACCTAATGCTTATATATAGATAATTTTTTTTCTTGTTTATGAATTGAGGTTTTCTTGTTTATGCTACTAGTAATTGTTGAGATTTCTTATTTGGTCGAGTTGTGTTAAAAGATTGAATCTTTAAGAAATGATTGAGCAAGACCTTAGCTCAATTTTACCAAATTCATTATCGTTTTTACTATTTCTCTTTGATTTTTTTTT